>NW_013668979.1:24258-37455 GCF_000517525.1 Limulus polyphemus
GTGTGTGTGTGTGTATATATATATATATATATATATATTTTGTCTTTATGAAATATTTTTGAAATGAAATTTAATATATAATTATTTTTGCAATGTTTAATAATTCTTTGTAACACATTAAAGTTGCAACATGTAAAGTTTAAAACATGATTTATCTAGTTCTTATACTTTTTAGGGGTATGGAATCCATTTTCGTTGATTACATTCGACCAAACCTTTTTGGGTCTACCATTCCAAAAATAGCAGTGGCAAGTGTTTATGGTCTGTCAATGTTGACACTTGGTGGGCTCTTTTACTTTAACTACAGTGATGTTGGGCTTGTACAGGCAATAAAGATGTTTTGGAAATTGTGAAGAAAGATTTTGTTGTATTAGATTACTAGAAACCAGTATGTGTTCTGTTTCATTAACCTACAGCTTGTGAAAGTAAGATTTGTAAAAACAAAAAATTTGCTATGAATTTAAGCTTTCAATTTATATATTAAAAAAGCTAGGAAAATGACATGGTTTTGGTTTGTGTACTTGACATTGTAGGTGATAAAAATGGCCTAATGTGATTCTTTAAAGAGAATATTAAATTATAATTTTCAGTAATGTTAATTGTTCACATACTTTAAAATTATGGAAATTTCCTTATTTATTTAATAAGTTAACTTTACAAGGTAGTTGGAAACTAGAACCTGGTGGACCTTTGGCATTTTTAAATGAATGCATTCATTTAGTGACATAATAAATGTTTATAAAATTCTCTGTTGGTAAAGTTATTAGTTAAAAAAAATTACTGAAGTTCATTTTTTTATTTCTTAATAATCGTATCATTCTTTTTTCATAAAATAACACTGTATTAAATTATAAAAGGAATTAAGATGGGTTTTGTAATGTTAGATGTTGCTGTTTTTATATTATTTTGAATCTATAGATATTTCAGTTTTTAACATTTAAGCTGTTATCCTTGTGCTAATTTTGTGAAACACTGTTTTTGTTTGATCTTTCAACATGTAATCAGGGAACTGTACATAAAACAGTTATTTTGCCTAAAAAAGTATTAGTATACATGTTCTAAAATCCATAATAAAATCAATTGTTGAATCATTGCTGCATTATCCTTAGCAAATTACTACCTTAATAAACAGGTTCACATAACCAGAATTTATATAGTGCTTAATTTTTTTTTGACGATGATTTTTGTTTTTTTGTATGCTAGTGGTGGATAAATAAAATAGAGCATTCAAGTTATTGTGTTTGTAATTTACAATAAGTTAAAGTTAAATGTAAGTCATTGGTAGAATACAACAACAGAATAGTTATTGTATTTCAAAGATTAAAAAAGTTTCAGGTGAAGAAATTTTTGAAATATATTTTAGGTTATATTTTGCTTAGCTAGTTAAATTACTATTACACCATACCAACTTCATTGACTGGAGAAAACTATTAGTGGTAGAAACCTGATCTGTTTTATGAATTGAAACAAAATACTGTGTGTGTGTGTGTGTAAGGTTAAGATACTGAACAAGAAATAACATAGGAGCAAATTTGTATTAAAACCGAGTATCTAAACACAGTATCACAGATGCAATAAGGTAATATAAAGCTACCAGTAATAGCTACTACTTACCTTGGATAGTTTAAAACTGAACAAATATAATCACATGCAAGTTAAATTAACATTATACTAATTAGTTCCACCACAATACTGGTATGGATAGTTATACAAAATCAGAAAAGCTATTTAAGATACTAAAAACATTCCTATAACTTTACAACAAATGTAGTTCTGGGAAAGAAATAAAAGTAATTGTTCTGTAGTTCAGTAGAGGAAAAATATATTAAATAAATGAATTGAAACCAAATACTGGTAATACTTAATTCAAGGTTATGTTTGCTTGTATAATAAAAGATACTTATCATTGTGTTACTATATAATTTTTTTCTAACCAAATCTTTTAAATTTTTCTATAAAATTAAACTATAGAGCTAACCAGATACATGTCAGAAATACCCTGCATGGATTTGACCTAAATAATAACCAATACTGCCACTAGCACCAATGAATAATTATATACAAATCTTGGAGATCCAACATGGTTTTAATATGATAAATAAAAAACTTGCTAGAAACAACTAAATCTAAATTTTGGGAGAATTAACAGGATTTTTATTTGATTAACAACCAATCCACTAGGAACAGTGAATTCACTAAATATGAAATGGGAGATCCAACATGGTATTTGCAAAAACAACTAACAAACAAACTTAACAAAATTCTAAATTTGGAAGACTTGTTTTATGTTGGCATTATAAACTTCAAGCTCATTAATAGCTTGGATGAGTTCAACTTTATTTTTCCTGCTTTCTTAAAATGTCATTAATGACTTAATTATTAGGAATTTATTATTTTCTGTGCATAAAGGCGTAGCATTTGTTTCTTTGGTTACAAGAATGATGTTTCATATACTTTATAAAGGATGATTTTTTTTTTCAACTAGTAGTATTTTTACTAAATTCTATGTTAATCTCAAACATCATAAAATCTTTTCATCTATATATGTCTGGAATGAATACTTGTAGATAACCTCACACTTTTACAACTGTTGAAACATTTTATACACATTCTCATAAAAAAAGTAAATAGTTTTTAATTTTCATGTATTGATTAATCAAACAATTTAAAGTGTAATACTTTAAAACAAATAAAGTTTTTAAAATGTTTATATATGATAATTGTCACTTAAGTGACAATTATCTCTGTCATTTAAAAGTTGATTACAAACAGATCTAGCAAGTAATCACTAGTCTATTTTCAAATTGCAACTTTTTTTGATCTCGTAAACATGTATTTTTAGATTTTGTGTTAATAAATGAAGAGAAACTTGATTACCTTCTTACATGTGATCTACATGCTTGCATAAGACATAAGTACTTGTATATAGACTCCACAGTAAAATAATTTCTCAGTAAATTTTTCATTTTAATGAAGTTTTAGCACTTATTAATGCCACTATAATTTTTAAGTTACTTACTGAAAATGCAACACATACACGGTTCTTCCACCACAAAGACTATAGTGTTGTTATTTTACAAGAAAAAAAACCTAATTTATTTACACAAGTACAATTGTGTACAAATTACACAGCAGGAATATTTTTCCAAAGATGGGTAAGATAAACAATTATATACTAATGGAATTCAAAGCACCAGAGATATAGTACACTTGCAATACTTTATGGACAAGTAAGTATATTTGCTTTGGTTCTTAATGTGTGTGTCAAACGTTTTGCTGAGAGTTCTTAACCACGATTCTGAAGCATTAACCATATCACAAACGAAGGCAGAAACAGTCCTCAAGAAATTCTAGTTCTACTATTCTAATCCACAACATGATATCCGTGATAAAAATGTTTTTGAAGTGGAAAAATGCACTGACCTACTACATCTTTTATAAGTTATTTAAATACATTTGTTCTTGAATTTCAAACCTACAAAATTTTTTAACATTATTGTTCCAAATTTAACCTGGAAACAAAGACAAAATCTAATTCTAAGAAAATGTGTAGCATATTACTAAACTTCATGGAACATAGCATTAAGTTTTAATGTTGAGTTTAAGTACATCAAATTGATAAACTTGCATGTTTTTTTTTTTGTTCCAATTTATGGTAAAAGAAAACTGAGGTTATTGTTTATTTGTTTTGTTGGAAAACTCAACAGTTATGTGGAAAACAGATTGAAGGAGTTTGATAAAAACAAAAGTGAGACCTAGTTTTATTCACTTTAGCCTTTAAAGCAATTACCTAAAACTTAATCAAAGTTAAATAACTGAACAGAGATGTAATATGTTAATATTAACATACTTTAGACAAAACAACTTAAATTCCAGAGACTATTGAAAATGAAAATGTGTTGAAAACATGGCAACAGTATCTGGATTTAAGCTTTTTAGATTTGTCACTGAAAAAAAAAATCATATTATTTAAAGATTAATTCAGTGAATTAAAATTTTACAGATCTTTAATTGGGCTACAACTACAATCTTGAAAACAAGTCTTTTTAATAAAAAAGATTATGACAAACAACACTGTTAATTTTTTAAAAAGGGAAACAAACATTTTGGAATTCCATCCTCAGTATCTTCTGTAAAGACTAGGTCTAAGGTCAATGAACAAACAATGTTCCTCATAAATGCTGTAATCCTTTTTAGTACCAAACTTTGTTTTCCTTTGAACACATCAAAAATCAAGTATTTTTAAATAATAATCAAGACAAAAATTTAACAGTGATTAACATTTGTTCCACAATTTGAGAATAGGAGAGATGGAAAATAGAGTAAATACTTGATATTAACCTGATATATGAAATAGTCAACTAATCAGTTAAGTCCAAATTATATATATATAACTTATTATACAGAATTTGCTCTTGGCAATAAAGATCAGAGTAAATAATATTTAATTGGTATTTACAATCATTTTATCTAAACACTATAAACTACTGTAATATGCTTTTTCATTACATTTTATATTGATTGAAAATGAAAACATTGGGTATTTAAATCTACTAATGAATAGAATAGACCACTACATTGTAAAATTTTTTAATTGTTTCTGAAAGTTTAAAAACATTCTTAAATAGTCTTCATGATGTGGGCATCAAATAATTTCAAATCAAAATATAAAACAATTCTTATGAGAATAATAAAGTTATCCCTTACCAGCAAACATTATTTTTACATTAGGTTAAAGGATACTATATTGAGCAAAAGCAGATTATCAATTTCATATATGTTATGATAATCCATTACTATAGATGTGGTAACTGCAATGACACTTCTATAGATATTATGCATCATCTCAATGTACACATTAATTAATGAAAAATGATTATTAGTAAAGCTTCAAATTACACCAACCTAGCAATCTCAACTCTCTGTTCACATTGTCACAATAGCCTAAATAACTATAAAACACACTAAACTAATTTCATTTTGAAAATAATTCTCAAATATAGTTTTTTCTTATTATAGTTTGTCTCTGCTTTATTTTACTTTCAATAACAAGTACCATTAATCATTGCTGATAATTCCTCTACTTAAAGAAATACTACAATTTCAGCATATTTTTAAAAATCCTGTTAACTTGCGTTATATTTAGAAGTTAATGATTTATGTAGCCCTCCTATAGAATAAACATGACAGCATATGCAAAATCAATGGGAAAAATTTTACACTGAGAGATCATTCTCTTCACTTAGTAAAATTTGTTTAACCATTACACTAAGTTTTTTTTCATTGTCCACAAAATTTACATAAATAATATGTATAGAAAAATTCAATATTTATGTTACATACATAAAATGTACATGCAGTATGAAGAGTTTTAAAAAAGTATCATTTTCTTTTTAAAATGAAATTATGCACTTTACAGCTGCCTAAAATTGTTAAGAACTGTTAAATATGGCAGATTACACCACATGACCCAGTAAACAAAGTTCAACAGAATAACTACAAACAACAGCTACCATACATATGGAAAAACAAATTTGGCAACAAATACTCAAGAACAATATAAGAAAATAATTTTGGTATAAAATTGCATTTTTTGTTTAGAAACTTCTCTTTTGCTTTTCAAATCAACATACTCAACTATTTTTTACAGTGATAAATATCAACTTTAAAGTATGCCAAACAAATGCTAACAGAAGGTCATGGCTATTCCAAAAACTATTTTATTGATTTTTAAAAATAAACATGTATGTTTCATATAAGGAACTATTATAAAGTAAAAGATACCAAGTAGTGATTTAATGTAAGAAAAGGAAAAACAAAGTGAGAGAGTGATACTCCTTTCTAGAAATTCTTTGCCAAGTATAAATTTTTGACAAATAATGTAAGCATACTGAATAAAAGTACTGTTTTCAAACTTGATATGCCATTTATTCAGAATTTGAAAGAAAAATCTAAAATGGCCATTATACACCAAACCCAAATAAGTAAAGATGTAACATACTAACCTTATTGAAAATATATTATGATTAATATATATATATATATTTTTGTAACAAAAAGTTGAATACAGAAAATGCAGCAATATCTGTTAATTATAAACACTACTTGTAATGTTATGATTTATTACAATTATGTAAAAAATACTTTGTACAGAATAATAATTTGAATCTAAGGTTAAATGCTGAACGATATAAACTTTATTCTGAGATATATCTTTATATATAAACACACACACACACACATATATATAAATATAATGTTTGTGCCAATCTCTCTGTCTGTCTGTGTGTACATATATATGCAGATAGACAAGTAGTAATGTAATTATTATTACCTTAACTTGACATAAAGTATGCTATATGTCAGTGTCATAATTTTGTTTTCGTTATGATTTTTAAAGATATGTCTATTATGTCTTTTTACCATCGTATTCATGATCAAGAGGCTAAAATCAACAAAATAATGCAAAGGTGCCAGCTCCTAGAATATTTGGAAAAAGTGCATTTGTAAGACTTAAATTTAAAAATCAATAATTTCTGAAACAGTATAAACTCACCAAACTTGTGGTACAGTGTGACCGGCCTATAAATAATATAACTGCTTCTTTAAAAAACATAGCCATCATTATTAATACTCTTCATGTATCAGATATATGATTTATATAATGTAATCAATCTCCAGTCTACAAACCTTGAAGCATGGAATTCAACAAATTTTTCTGTTTCTTTTGTATGTTTATCTTTCAATGCACAATATCATCTCTCAAAACTGTGAAACCATAATTGCTTTGTTCTAAATGAATTCCAAAAAAATAAAGAAGTTTCTAATAATATTACTCAATAATTAAGTACAGATCATAAAAATGAATGAATATTTTGGTATATAAATGTGAAAAATTCAAAATAAAGAATATAATTAACATTTTGAAAGTTACACAAAATGGACACTATGTCATAAAGAAGTGAATATTACAGTAGGTTCAGCATATTAAACATTTTCAGTTTTTTAATTTAAAATTTTATTTGGATTTTGATGACAAAACTTGTGTGTGGATAAAAACTGCTGTTTATGTTTCTTTGATATTACATGAACCCATGTTTTAAATAGTTATTTCTTTCAATCATAAGAATAGTATAAATCTGTTATCCTAATTGTCATCCAAATTTCTTCAAAAACTACACAAAAATATGAAATCACTCAGTCATTTAGAAGATAATTTTAATAGACATATTTCATAGTTTAATACTGTTAAGAAATTATTTGAAACTGGCTTTCATCCAAAACTTTAAACATATGATAGATTTCACAATATTATTTGGAAAATGTATGTTATGTTTATCAGTTTCTTTTACATGTAATGCACATGATAAAAGTTCCAAGTGAACATACCGATTCACACCTGTTCCAACTTCACAAAAAATATGATAAAAAGTGTTTCACAATGTTAGAAAAACACTTAACTTGCAAAAGTCTCGACAGAAATGAATAAAATAAGTGTTTGTCAGTCACTGTCAAAAACTTTATACTGTGAAATGGCAAAGAAAATAAGTACCTCTGGGTGAGAAGTATTTAGTTACTAGGAACAAATCTATGTAATTTGAGGTGTTGATAGGAATGGAAGTTTGTGTAAGGCATAATGAGGCACATTCTTAACATGCAGTTTAAGTTCACTCAATCCTTGTTGTGGAAAAAGTAGAATATATATATATATATATATATATATATATATATATTTTTTATTTATAATTATTTTAATTAACCTTGTTTAAAAAAACTAAATTTAGGTGGCTAACATAATGTATGAAGGGTCAAGTTAACAAGTGTCTAAAATCAACAAATGAATTAATTATTATTTAAACGTAGTGAAAAACAAAACATTAATGCAAGTTAGAAAAAATATTGTTAATCCATTTAGTTGTACAATATTAATTCAATTAATATAGAATTAGTAAATCTTGCAGCTGATTCTATAAAGTAACAGCTAGAATAAAAACTGGTAATGCCAAAATTGCAGAATAGTTCTAAGCTTGATCTTTATGAAGATTTCAATCTCAATCATAGAGGCCAGAAAAAATGCATCAGACCCAATATTGTTTTCCACGTTAATAGATGAATAAGATTCATCTACAAACATTGATGTACAAGTCATGGGAAGCTGCTGCAAAGTCCTACAAATGACATAATAGTTTTATTTTGAATTATTATTACAAAAGAATGAATACCTATCATTGTTCTTATTAAAGATTTTGGAGAAGTGTGCGTCTTCCTCTTTCATAGTCTTCTTCATCAACGTTTACAAGAAGTTTTATAGCCTCATTTCCAACAGCTTGTTTGAGAGAATCTGTAATGAAAACACCTGGAAGAAGAATTTTTTTTTTCTTTTAGAAATGATGAAATTAGATAATCATCAGGTCCCATTACAAGCTAGTTGATTACATTAATATCAATGCAATATTCACAACTGGTGTAGCTCTCAACAAAAAACAGAAATTGTTTAAAAAGCTCTCAGTTCTTAGTTTCTCAGGGTTTACTAAATGCCCTTCCATTACGTGTTGCGAATCCTAACCTACAGTGTTAGTTTCAGACTTCTGATGGTGCTGGGCTTTTGTGTCTCCCTTGAGAAACCAAAGTCCTTGTTTAGCTATTTTTGGAAAATGTTGGCCACACTTGAGTATTTAGTTCAAATGACTGCCCAGTGTGTGTTGAAACATGTTTGATGTATTGCACACAAAGCTCAAAACAGACTACATTCAAGATTAATTCAGTTCACGACTGATCTGTTAGTATCATAATATAAAATGTAGAGTACATGTATGGTTGTCCTAATAATTTTTTTTTAAATCACATTTTATATTGAGTCCATTTATTAAATACTAAAAAAAGTATAAGGTGATCCTAAAGAAAACCACATTTAAAATGATTATAAATAAAAATAAGTGTCCTAGAAGAATTAAATTTTACCAAAGGAACATTGAGGAATATGTTTTCTTCATGAAAGTTTGGACAGGGTACAAAAGTGTATCAAAAAAATTTTTCTACACTAAGTTGTTCTAATATAGTTTTATTGTCTATTTATTATACACATTATTATAATACATAATATATATATATATATATATATATATATATATATATAGATTGGGGTATTTGAACCAACAGTTCAAACAATTTTCATGTGTGGGAGCATAAACTGGAAACATTTATTTCTTTACTATCAGTCTATATAAATGATAAATAGATTTCACATATTATTATTTGTTTATAATAGTACAAAGCAGACGTTACACGGAAAAAACGCAGAAATTAATGAAATAATTACAATTGCAATACACCAATATCCTCATTATCAATGAACAAAAAAATTGTTTTAATGTGGTAACTGTCACTGAAGTTATTGATTGAAAATTTTATTATGGGTTGTAGTAAATATATTTACACAATACAGGTGGGCAATTAGTGGAACTTGCTAATCAATTAGTCATCAGATTCATTATTAAATTATTCACAAAAGATGCTTAAAAAACTTGTAACTCCACATAAAAGACTTGTTAAAATTAGCAAATTGGATGGAAAAAAGCAGAGGGTTGCTACAAATGAAATTCAGTCAAACTGGATTAATGTTACAATTCTAAATTGTCTTTTCAGACACTTGATTCCATGACATAGTTAAAAGATGCAGGGCCTCTAGGTTGCACTCAGTTGTTGCATGTCCTCCATATTTTCTGTGATTCTAGTGCACATTTCTCAACAGTGATAAGCCTTTAATGCTAGGATAATTCCCTGATTGCATGGTTGGATCAATGACATTGTATTTGTGGGTAAGAAAATAACCTTAATGTGTTTTAATGACACATTAACAACGTGTACAGTACAGTTTTCAACAAGCAGAACAATGCTGTATTTCAACTCATTATCCCATTTCATTAACCAATTATTAAATATCAAGGCTGTCATACAAGCATTTGAATTTGAGCAGTAGTCAATGGGTAATTTATTCATACCTTTAAAACACCGTGGATTCTTGTTTTATCTGACCACCAAAAGCCTTTTTTTTGTTACCATACATATTCACACAGGTAAGGCATGACAATAAAGCCCAGTTTCATCTGCATTGTAAGCATTATCAGGCAAATATTCAGCAATAATTTTAGGCCATGCTTCTTCAATCCAAGTTTCTGCTGCTGAGATATCAGCATCCTTTTGCTCACCATGAGTGCGTTTGTATACAATGTTTTCCAACAATCAAACCACCCATCCATTGCAACAAAATTATTTTCCTATTTTCATAACTAGTTCTTCTGCTTTCTGTCGCATCATTGTATCCGTTTACATGAGCATCTTGTTCACAAACTTTAGTAAACCAAAATTTTAATGCTGATTCGACCTGGTCAACTTTTCCACTGCATTTGCTCTTACAGTTTAGGTTTTCATTCTGTTTTGCTCCCTTCTCAATGTTGGCTCAAGTTTTTAAAATTTAACATAAAAGAGGTTGGGAAATTTTTAAGTGCACTGCTGCATTATGTTGTTCTATTTTTGGTAACTTATCATAGCATTCTAAAATGGCAACTTTTTCTTTGAGGGTTAGATCTTTACATTTCTTATGCACTATTTCCATTATTAAACAGGGTTAACAAAAACTGAAATTTGTGGGAGCACCGTCTTTCACGAAGGAATGAAAACAACTGTACTGTAATTATGGAAAGGAAATGCAAGAGCGTAGGGGATCTTAATGACAACTTATCCATGCCCTAATTTATGGTGAACCTTTCTCAGGTCATTTTGACCTTGAGATGGTTAAGCTGATTAAAAGTGATAACAAAAAACGAAGCGCTGATTACAATAAACAATGTTTTTCCTATGTATTTTTATACGTTTGGTCAGGACTTAGTAATTCTGATAATGTTATAAGAATGATAACATTATCCATGATCACAATAAGCAGCATCCAGTGTATTACTGTTGTTGGTTATTCCAACTATCCAGTAACTGAAATATTGCTATTATAACTTTCTGTATTGTATTTAGTTAATTCAAGTTTGTTTAGTTTAACTGATTAGTCTTACAACTCAAGAAAATAATCAACTAATCAAAACTAAGGTTCCTGATTATTATGATTTTGGGTTATTCCAATTATTCAACTGATTGAAATGCTTGATAACCTGACAAAGCTTCACAATGGGCAGTGTGTGCTCTAACCACTGCAGGCATTAAAACCCAACTAAACATAATGTTTTCCGACAACATGGGACCTATTGGTTCATCTTTGCTGTCCCATCTTTTAAACAATATTAAAACTATTATTAAAAAAAAATCTTAAAGCCAGCCCTCATCATTCATTTATTTATCAAGCTTTCTCATAAACACATTTAAATTTACTGCCTCCACAACATTCGAAGGCAACCCATTCCAAAAGCCAAACAACTTTGTTAGACAAATAAAACTGTCTTAACTGAAGATGACTTCTCTGTCAAAATTTATATTTGTGTCCCCAGTCCTACTATTCTTACAATCAAGTATGAAAAAAGATGATGCATCAATGCTATCAATTCCCTTTACAATCTTAAACTCCTCAATCAGATCCCCTCTAACTCTTCTTTTTTCAAGAGAAAACAATTTGAGAGATCTTAACCTCTACCCATATGACAACCAGGGATAGAAATAATGAAATAAAATTACAATCACTTGAGGGAAAGCTATCAGGAATATTATATTTCCTTGTGTAAATTTGCATTTCCTCATGAATTATTTTTTTATATTTAATCCATGCAATATGTCCACTTTCATTGGTCATAACTAAAGGAATACAACTGGACCATGCATTCCCGATCGGGAGAGTCAACTAAAAAGATGAAATTCCTCAAGCAAAGTTAAATTCCTCAGGAAAGCAGGAATGTAATACTTCAATCCTTGAGGACAACCCTTCCATCCCAGGCACCATTTTAGTAACCCTTTCCAACAATTCAATGTCTTTCCAAGACTGAACACAATACTCCAAATGTGGCCTAACCAGTGACCTATACAATGAAATTATAACCTCTTTAGACTTGTATTCAATATTTCTGTAGATACAACCTAAAATCCTATTTGTCCTACCACAAGCAACAGCACACTGCTTAGATGGCTCAAGAGACTGATCAACCCCTATACCAAGATCCCTTTCTTTCATGACACTGTTAAGGTTAGTCCCATCCAAATTATAATTCAAATTTTGATAACTCACATGCATTATCTTGCATTTATTGTAATGAAAACCCATCTGACATATATTTACCCAACTCACTAAATGATCTAATCCATTTTGTAAATCAGCAGCATCATCTTCACAATTAGCAATATACCCAAGAACTTAATATTATCAGTAAAGTTAATTTATTGCCTATCTATGTCATTGATGTAAATCAAAATGAGCAGAGGTCCTAAGATTGAGCCCTGCAGTACCCCTCTTGTGATATTAATCCAATTTGAATGAACTCCATTTATAAAATCCCTCTGCCACTTTTCTGTCCAATTAGCTAACTTATCTCCCACACCTACAGAGAGAATTTTTTTTATAAGCCTTTCATGTGGCAAATTGTCAAATGTTTTCTGAAAATCCTGATACATCAAATCTACATTCTTACCCTCATCTACATAAGCAGTAACCTTTTCAAAGAATATCAAAATATTTGTAAGGCAAGATTTTCCCTTTGTGACATGTTGACTATCTAATAGAATTCTAAACTTTGTTAAATGACTTTGCAAAGCATCTTTTAATTGACTTTTCATAACTTTTCCCACAACTGACATAAGACTAATAGGCTACAATTAGTTGGATAATTTTTATCACCTACCTTGAAAAGAGGAGAAACATTAACCAGCTACAATCCTCTGGCACAGGCCCAATATTCAATGACTTACAAAAAATAGTAGCAAGTGGGTCACATATCCAATCATTAGCCTCCTTCAAAACCCTTGGAAGAAATTATTTAACTCAGGAGCCTTATTGTGTTTAAACTTCCAAATTGTTTCTTAACAAGCTTAGAATTAATGTGATAATTTTGTTCAACCTTGTTTCCATCTGTCAACTGTTCAAGATGAGGAATATTCCTTAAGTCTTCATTAAGCAGAATTTAATAACCCAGCCATCTCATAATCATCAGTTACGAGCCTTCCTTTATTATCCCTCAAAGGTCCTACCCCCATCATCATCATCATCAT
>NW_013668979.1:38287-74692 GCF_000517525.1 Limulus polyphemus
TCCAGGGAGTCTAACCCTGCCAACTGAAGCTAATCTACTTGTAAGCCCTTTCGTCTGACGACTCCAGGTCAGTGCCTGGCCCCCACGTACTCTACTCCAGCTAGGATTGGGGTAGCAAAGAGTGTCCTATGTGGGAAGTGGCTCGTTGACATACACAATACATGTCCGAGCCATCTTAGTTTGCTCAAGTTCACGAGCGTTCCTAAATTGGACTCTGGTCCTAGAATACGATCACGGACCGTGGAGTTTCGGATCCTCCGGTGCAACCTATGCCCGCAATACCTACCCCCACCCTAACATTTTGTTTACCGTTAATGTATTTAAAAAAATCCTTTTTGCTAATTTTTACATTTTCAGACAACCTCTTTCATACATCTTTTTTGATGTCCTAATTTCCTGTTTGACTAACTTTCTTGATCTTCTATAATCTTTTAAATCTCCCATCATACTAGTCAAGCTATTTTTCTTAAATTTGTGATTCTTTTCTTTAATTTTATCCCTTATAACTTATGCGAACCAATTCTTTCTATAAGGAATATGTTTATCTTGAGTATTTAAAAACTTATCTTTAAAAATTTTGCACATTTGATCAGTGTCTCCAAATAATTCAACTGCCCAATTTACAAACAATAATTCTTGTTACATCCCTTCAAAATTTGCTTTCTTTGAAATTTGTAACCAAAATATCATTATTCCTGATCTCCATATGCAGCAAAATATCGAAACTAATAGAGCAATGATCACTTTCACCCAGATGTTTCCCAATTTCCACCCTCTCAACCATTTCAATATTAGAAGTTAACAATAAATCTAAAACAGCATTGTTTCTAGTAGGTTCCTTGACCAATTGGTGAAGAAAGCCATCTAAAGACAGACGTGGTTTGCAAAGCTTTATGGTTTTATTTATTTATTTATGTGTGTGGAATATATAGCACATACTTCAAACATTAACCTCAAATAAAATGTGTTATTTAATATAAAGATGTATATCTCTAAAATCCAGATATTAGCAGCAAATAAACAGTTTAGAAGTTAAGGAGCTTTGAATATTTTGCCAATTCTATAGACCTGAATGAATGTATGTAAATATTTGATGTTAAAATAAAATCTATCAATTTCGTAAGTATTTTATTTCTTTACTATACATCACTGCACTTCCACAACTGTAAATAACTGCTTGCCAGCCACATGCATAGCATTGACTTGCAAGCCAGTCATTAATAGTTGATTATATAACAAAAATAGAAAGAGTGAAATAAATATATAGAAAATATTTTGCTGCAATAGGTTTCATACTTGATATATTCTATATTATTTACAGTTACACAGATGAACAGGAATAGAAGAATTACATTTTACATCTACAAAATCTCAAAGTAATAACAAATTACCCCTTTGCGAACATCAAGTAACAGCCTAGATCTTTCATATTGCTCACTTTTAAATAAACATCAGGTTTTTCACGTACACAAATAGAACTAAAACATCATAGGATAACTGGAGTATAAAAGCTTACAGGATTTTATTAATCAAAACTTTGCTAAAATATCATTAGTGTGCAATACAATCCCAATTTAAAACAGATAACGTTGATAGAAATTTTTTACTTCACCCAAAGCATTCTTTCTACAATAATTATCATTACGATGATAAATCTTAAAAGAAATTACCAATACATATTTTTCCTTAAAATACTTTGAAACAGTGTAAAAACTCACCTTTTAATGCATCCAATAATGCCCCATTCAGGTAATCCCTCCAAAATGCATCCAAGTAGGTGATTTCAGAGAACCTAATGTTACACACAATGTCTCCAAGGTCTCGAGAACGTAAGATGGTGTTTGCTTGGGAGAAACATTCCAGCTGACGTTCAATTAGATCTGCTTTGTTTGATGATATTGCTCCTTGAAGAGCATTTTCATAATTGCAGTACTCGGCTCTCACCCTTAGTCGAACATCTTACAGGAGTGATGAATAATAAAATTACAAAGTTTAGTTTATAGTTATTAACTATTGGATAAATATTTCTAAGTTGAAAGTATACTTGAAATTTATTGTTTTTAAATAGAGAAATCCTTTGTAGGCATACAAAAAATAAATAGCAGATATAGTCAGAATGAAACTTATTACTTACAATAAAATATACATTCTAATAATTGCTTTTTATTGAATTAAAAAGAAATTGTCAACAAAAACTATTACTTTAAGAAAATAATTTTATTTCATATTAATGTTTAATTTGTCATTGTGTGTTATCAATCAATCTTGTGCATAACGTACAGACAACAAGAGGAAATTTGGTTCTTTAAGGTTGTCTTTGCACATACACCCTTCAGAAAAGTTAAAAATTTAAATCCACTCTTTATCTTTCTGGAAGTCATCAATTTCCCTTATAAATTTCTGTAATGTTACAGCCTCCATCAATCTCATAGAAGCTGATTACATAAGCTAATCACACTGCTTAAAAAAAGAAAATTCTTGACTGGAGCCTAGTCTGTTTTTTTCCAAGTCTTAAAGTTGTTTCAACAGCATGTCTAATAAAGTAAGACCAACTGTAGAAATTTATGTGAATGATAACTAGATGGGGAAAAATGGTAGTATGTGGCAACACTTGACAAAGTACATGTGTACCTACATATGTGTAGCAAATCCTACGTTTAATTTTCTACTGGCCAAATGGTGAAAACAATTTCCAAAAGTGGTACATGGCATGTCTCAAAACTTTTTCAAAGGGATTCATATGATCATAGCTCAATACCATACCAGAGGAAATTAGGGATCAATATTCTGGACTATTTGTACCATACAGAAATACAAGCTTCATATGGAATAAAGCTAACATGGTAGGGGTTCACCAAAATAAAGCTTCCAGCCAGACCACTCTTCAATCAGCTAGAGAATGAAACAAGTATTTATGCTATTCCATATGAAGACATGCTGATTAAGTCTCTTCAGTCATTGCATAAAATTTCGGTGTGATCAGACTGAGAAACTGTCACTCTCTTACACAAGGTAGATTATGGAGAGCATGCAGGGAAGACTTCTGTGCTTTGTAGATAGTAGCCTCAAGATGGAACCTTTGCAATGGAAAGTATGCTGCAGGGCTTTTATCAAGGCACATATGGTCATCAGATGGAGCATGAATGGACATGGCAACATGGGCTGTAAGGACATGATGAGGTTCCAAAGTCATTTTAATATAATACACTCAACCTTCTGTGTATGTTACTTGAAACAGTCATTGATATACATAACCTAAGGATGGTTAGATACTGCACCAGGACCCATCAGTCTGAACTGAAAATTTATATAACAATATTTTTTGCTCTGTGCAGACTTACTGAAAAGTTTCTTACTTCAGCAGCCAGTGAGAAGCTTTAATGAACAAGCAGAAGGATAGTTTGATGTCAGACCAAAGCATTCTTGTAAATAAAGAGTTTGTTGCAGTTGTCTACTTATATCCATCAGAGTAGTTATCAAGTTACTTTTTGGTGTTATGACAAAAGAATCTGTTTATTCAATTGTTTTAATTTCTCCTGTTTCATCTAAGTTCAGTTTTATTTCATCTTTTTTATGTCAGTTTGTAATAGATTTTAATTTTGTTTTGTAATATAATGTGTAACTGGTCAGCATTTTAATTTTATAATGGATTTAATTTTGTATTCAGTTCTTATTTTATTTTACAATTCTGCTTAACTTTTAAATTCCTAGAATTAAAATGAATTCTGAAGAGATACCTACCTCTGAAATACTGAAAGCCTATCCTTTCTTTGTTAACTTTGCTCTCATGTTGTCAAAAAGCATTTGATTCAAAGTTCTGAATGTCCTTGATGCAATGTACAGTATGTGTCAACTTGCCCATAATTCTATGCTCTTCCACCTTCCACATGGCTTATTGTACATGATTCAGGAGATCTTACATAATCTCTACTCTCCAGCCATAATTCAGATTTCATGAAGTTGCAATCGTGATGGAAAACCATATATAGCTCAGTTGTGGGGAACTAATTGGGAAAGTATATCAGAAGTAAGTATCTGTCCGAAATCCATTTTAATTCTAAAAATGTAAAATTCTAATCACATAGTTTTACCTCTGAAGTAATGAAAGCCAGAATACCCACATTGAGAACTAGGGATAATTAAGTTTATACTGAAAAATTAAGATATATGCTACAAAGTAGTAAGCTAATGTTCTAGATAACAATAAAGATGCAGGCAAGCAGCATCAGAGTAGAATCTAGAAACAGAAAGATTTGAAAAACTGGTTTTGAGGGAAAATGAGTGGAACAGACCAACCTTATATAAAGACTGGACCCTAAAGACACTCAGAAAGAAGGCATTCTTTTAAACTGAATACCACTTTACCCTTGTCACCCTTTAGTTCTTAAAAAGAGGAGTCAGTTAGGGCAGTAATGTTTTTGTACCCACAGAGCCAACAATGTGAACACAGATAGTGTCATAAACAGGTGAAAGAATATTATGTCCCACTCCTGTAGTGGAAGGTTCTCAGAGGAGTAGCCCAGTCAAACATTATGAATAGACATACTCCAAAGGTTTTAGCCCCTCTTTATCCATATCTAAAATTCCAGAGAGTCATGAAACTGGCTAAATTAATGGTAACACAGGGAAAACCAAAGAAAGACCCAAGACGTTGCAAGGATGGGGTCCAGAAACTTGAGGGCAGTGCAATGAGAACATCAAAATAATGCCACAAAAGGATGTACATGCAAAGATGGTAAAGATACAAACTAAGATATCATCAACCAAAAGATGGAACCCTCTTTCTGCTTCATGACAGCATAACCATTTCATGGAGCCCTACACAGAGGATGGAATTGTGTCTAGGACAAACACAGAGGTTAATGAACACATGAAAATGCTGACTGGATGAATCCAGATAAATAAGAATTTCCTAAGGAGAGAAGGAAGTAAATTATGCATATGCAATAAGGACAAATACAGTGAAAAGTAAAAACTTGCAGAAATCCAGACTATCATAAATAAATAATGTCCAAAAACAAGATAGACATTTTTGTTTATTAATCAAAACATTTCTCAATCTCAGACATGGGTAACAGGGGTGTTAAGACAGAATAAAAATTCCAGGCCTTTACATTTGATGGGCCCATCGCACTGATGCTCATAAGTGCTCGTAAAATGGGTTTTATGAGGGATTATTAGAGACATAACCAAGTATGTCATGATGCTCAATGTTCATGCACTCGACTGTTGTTTTATTATATAGGAAAAGCTCACATATAACTTTGTGTGACCCTGTTGGCTGCTCTGGTATTTAAATTTTAATTGGTCTAGACTAAGAATGTTACATGCACAGTAATATGATATTTTTGAACTATGCTGTTGTATTATACAGACATCCAATATGTACAGTACTATCTATTCATTGATTTTTTTATATACTGGTTAGCCTATATATAAGTTGTTTTTGGTAAATTTCTGTGTTATCAGTCACTAAGATTATCTTTTACATAGATTCTACTGTCTACTTATTTTATTAATTCAAGCTTGTTTATATGAAATTGTTTTATTACAATGTATGTTATGCAACATTTATATGTTTATACATTTGTACTTTTAAGGCTTTAAAAACTGCTTGAAGCTGATGAGAAGACTCTTCCTGGCATCACTGGTATTGCTAGTGATGGTCCTTCTGATTCCAGCATCCCTTATCAACCTTGGATAAAAGTAGCTCTGTATGCATTAGCTAAGGAAGCATATAGAAAGCTTCTTAAAATAGCTTACTTGCTTGCTGTGGATGGACAGCTTCTGTCAGCATTCAAAACTTTAGTTAAAGTGCAAAAAAACAAGGGGTACAACAGAGTTCAAATTTTGATAATGACAACAGAACAAAAGAATTTACTAACATTATTGCAAAAGCCATTTATGAGAAAGTAACAGTGATTTTATGTTCAGCAATAGATTTTGCATATCCTTAGTGGTGGAAGTCAGGCAAGAAAAACTGGCTCTAAAAAAGAACTTATTTTCATTAGAACAGTCAAGCAAGCTATACCCGCTTATTTCTGTGTTGCCTTATAGGACACTGTTAGTTTTGGTGATGTAGACGCAGACAATCGAAAGAGTATCATTGATGTTGTGTTCAAAGTTGATGGAAAGGTTTCAATTCCAACACAAGAAATACACTTACCTCCTATTTTCAGCTACAGCTGATTGAACCTCTGTTAAAATTGGAGTTTACAATGGACTGCTGACAAAACTGAAAAATTACAATTGCCTTTGGCTTCTAGGCATTCACTGCATTTCCCATTAGGTTGAATGGGTGTTGAAAGGTAATGTATACAATTCATTTGCTGATGTAAAAAACTTCATGACAACTATATATTACTTATTCAAAAAGTCTGGAAAGTTCAAAAGGTACTTTGAGACAACTAACAATGCATTTGGTGTGCAGCATTTCATTTTCCCCAAAATACATGGTACATGATTTGTTGCATACATAAGGCATAAAGTAAATCATTTACTGCATAAATTGGTAATTCTTACTCAAGCAAAAGAGAATTCCATTGCCAGTTGCAAGGAGAGAGCAGTATCTGTTAAACTTCATGGACTTTTAAAAAAAATCTTAAATGTTGCTTGTATGAAGATGTGCTGGATGAATGTTCTATTCTGTCTATGCAGTTTGAAAGAAAACATTTTATGTCATCAGATATTGCCTACGGTAAAATAAATGCAAAGGAAGAAACTTCAAGTACACACTTTGAAAATGTTTTGAAATAGTTCAAACTTGAACAGGAAATGAAATCAGGTATCCTGGCATCTTCAGAGCACTTTGTTCAAAACAGGGCACTAGGAAAGAAAACATGAAATACACTACTGTTGGCGTAAACTACAGCCTAATGAACAATGTAGACTGTGTTGAGAAAACTGTAAACACACTGAGAGTTACAGTCATTCCAAGCACACAGACTTGTCTTGAATACAGATTCTCATCATTTGAAAGTGAACTTTATCAAAATATGTTTTAAATAGATCCAGCAAACTGGGGTAACACCACTAGGGAAAGTTATCATTTTCCTACACTGAAAACAGATTTTCGATAGATACCGTTTCTCACACAAAAGTTCCCCTGCAATTGGAATTGCTGTAGGAACAAGGCACTATCAACCTGAACTCAGCATTATGACGAAAATCTAGCATTGGCTGGTCCAGCTCCCTCCCACATCAAATCTCCTGGAACAATAACCTAGGAAGTGGAAGGAAAGAGGGTTCCCAGCTTTGCCCTCTTCTCAAGAGAGTGAAAAGAGAAATAATGTTACTATATGCATGCTACACTCTCGAGGAAGCCTCCATGGTCTACTAACCCAGCAACTAGGAACTGGAGAGTGGTAAAGACTCCCAAACTCCACTCAAGGAAGAGAGGGTAAAAGGCAATTGGGAATCCAGAGAAAGGACACACCAGTGAAAGTGTAATGGGTGACTGCGAAACCCTATTTTGAAAAGCAGACTGTTCCCAATTTATTCAATTGAGGGATGGACAAATCCCTTTCTACTTTGCTCATGATAGTCTATGAGTGACAGTCTGCCATGTATGGAATAGAATGAAACAGAGATATAAATATATAAACCACTAGTGGTCTTGTGGAACACCCCATCTCAACAGTGTGTGTGTTACAACCATAAAGGAAGTAGGTGCAGGCTTTATTTTTAGTATTATTAAATTGAGGCACATCTGACCAAGCAGCACTCACCACTGAACGGGATACAAAGATGTAACAAAAACATGAGAAAAGAAAAGAATATAAGAAAAACACTCAGCCCAAGTTAGAGGTGAACTGGAGCACGGAGAATTGCCACTGGAGGGAAATGATATTCACCAGAGAAGGACATCCAAATGAGGTTGACAAAGGAGTGATGGAGACAGAGGTAGAGGAGATGATATCTGTAGAGTTTTAGAAGAGAGAACCAAGGTTGAGCTGGCCAATATGAAGGCACAAAAAGTACCCGACATAGAGTGGCTTGGATGAAGGAGAGAACCTTAGGTATGAGACATATAAGTGGGAAGACATAAATGTGGAGGCCCCTCCAATTCCTGACTGAAGACATCAATCCCAAAGCCTGAAGATGAGGAACCAGAGGCAAAAAGAATGGCAGTTTGGTGTTGACATGAGTGGCAAAAGCATTGATTTGGGAAGTAGCCAGACGAGAGTACAACCATCAGAAAACCTGAGGATCCAGGAACCACTCCATTGGAAGAATTTTGTTTAGACATAACACCCAATCCACTATGAGATTCAAAGCACCTGGGATATGGCAAGCTAATAATTGAATCTAGTGCTTGTGTGCCCAGAAAAGGAGTTCCAGCATTCAAAAATTAACATTTTTCAAAATTTAAAATGTATTTCCAATAGTACTTACCTCCACTGATACTTATAGCAGGTTGAACTGCCTAAAGTTCTAATAGACTGATATTAGAATGTGATTCCTGATGAGAACAGGAACTTGAAAGACAATGATCATCCCATTATAGCACCCATGCACTTGAGAGAAGCATGTGTAAAGAGATACAGATCTAAATGGGGTGTAAGAAAAGATGAATATACAGCAGTAATCCCTTGACTGAACCAATCTTGAAGGTAATTGAGAGCAGCAGAAAAACAAATTCTTGGACAAAACAAATCTGAAGATAGATGCTATTGAGAGGCAAGTTCTTACTGAAGGTGTCTCATGTGAGCACAACCTAAGAAAAGCATCATCTTCAAAACAGAGAGAACATATTTTGCAGAAGAGAAGTAGGTACATTCGAGACTCTATGAATTGCAAAGTCAAAGAAGATGGGTGAAGAGTTACTTCAAAAGTATTTGTACAAAATTCCAAACAAACCAGATAACAATTCAGATGGGAAAGATCTATTACCAGTCTCCAATCTCTCAATTTACTTAGTGCTATAGAGAGATAAGAATAAAAACTTGAGGAAGCATGGAGTAAGTGAATCGTTTATAATATAGCTATACGAGTTAAGAATTAAAAAACAAGAAGAAATAAACAAACCATGTTGTAACTGAGACCAAGTCTGAAAGAACTGCAGAAAGAGAAACAAAACAGCTGCAAGGTCCTGAGAAGAGGTATCAGTAAAACAAAATTACCTTCAGAAGACAGGGTGGGAGACCAAATGGAACATGTCCATCTCCCAAGAACAACAATCTGAGGGGCAAAAGTTTCAGACATCAAATGAATAGATTTCTAAAAGACCAGAGGAAAGAGCAATAATGGGCAAATGTGATATTTTGATACTGCAATAATTTTGAAAAGCATCAGCCATAACTTAAATGTCAAGAGAAGGAGGGAAAAATAAAGATTCCAAAATGGAATCTGGTAACAAGGCACTTGAACCTTCAGGTCTTACAGAAATTGATTCAAGGTTTAAAATGTTAATATCTGGGACTTAAAGAAATATGTCAAGCTGAAACCTCATCAGGAGTGGGGAAGGCTAGCAAATCCTGCTCTTCAGACAAAGGTGAAAAAAAAACTATGCAAAAGAACTACTATGGGCTGGTAACCTGCAAAATTTGCATCCATCAGTACTTGGTACTTGCCTGAAACAACCAAAGAAGACTTGGCATTAATGGCTTCAATATGTTGTTTGATAAAAGCCAACAATGCAGCAACAGGAATTCCTTTTACATCAAGGGAAGGTTGCAGGAATAAATCTTCAGAAGAAGTGGAAGTATTTATGTCATTGATAAAAGCATTAAAAAAATTGAGGGAAGCATTAATAGAAGTTTTAGTATTAACATGAACTTCAGAATTTATCACAAACAAGATTGCACAATGTGAAATCACAATTGCCAACAAGAAATTCTGAATTATGATGAGAAGACAGTACTATATGAGATCTCCTGATACATGTACAATAAATCACATGAGAGAGAAGAGATTTATGGGTGATACATATGCTGCATTGTATCAAGGACATTCAGAACTCTGGGTCACATGTTTCTTGACAGCATGAGAGTAAACTCAACAAAGAAAGGAAAGGCTTTCAGTATTTCAGAGGTTAAAATACCTGCTTTTAACTTTTATTTAATGTTGTTTGTATGTAGGTAACTCAGCATTTTGTTTATTACAAATTGTGATTTTGAGCATTGTACTTTAATTTCACTATTTTTGAATTTACTTTTTTTGTATTTCAACTTGTTATTGAAGTATTTGTGTGTAGTTAAACTTCATATGGCTAATTTTTCCAAATTTTATTTTTACAATCACCTCTCGGCCTTAGCTATCTTATCTGCCTGGGGTAAAGCTTATATAAGAAAATTTATAAAAGAATAGTACTTATTTACTGACTTTATCATACACATATTTGTCATTATAATTAAAGTACGCATAAATAAGCTAATGAGATCTTACAAGTTATATATTAAGAAAAGTGACATTCTTGTACCATACAAAATATTTTAGGTAACTTTCAATACCAATTCCAATGTATATCATAATTTTTTTTTTCAATTCATTCCAAAAACAGATTTTCAAATAAGAAAATATCATTCTGTCCATAAATTATAAAGTATATGTACTTCTGCAGGATCCCCAAAAGTATTGTGTTTCAAGAGTAAATAAAACCAAAACAAAGAGTAACAAATATTTTTATCTCTTGCTTTTGAAGTTCATATGTCACGCTGTGTTGCAGCCTATAGAGTGCATAATTCTTCTCATGATTCATGGCATGCACACATTTTACTGACATCCCGACAGTAGAAATTGCCATGTTTAGCATCCCTTATGTGACATCATTTTAGTGTCTACTGACTGACAGACAGACAACATACTACTATATAGTGGTTAAAACAGGTGACTGTTTCAGGCAGTCTTTGGTCCCCCTTCTGGGGGAAAAAATTAATCAAATTGCTTACATGTAATTGCTCTAACATTTGCTTTTTTTACAAAATCAATAATTTAACATCTTAAAAGTTATTAATATTGATAATTAGATATATACAAAAGAAATAAAACTGTAATACACTCACTGTGTCTGAAGTTTAAAGTAAAAAATTAGTTACTTTGTATCTCTGCCATACAAAAATGAAAAAATACTCTCACAAAGATTATTTTTCCTTTCCAATCAAGTATATGTAGAAATTATTATTGATATTTGAGTTTGTGTTTTTTCAAAATCCTATTTTAAAATAACATCCAAATTTCAAATAGTTGAAGTTTTTGTAATGGACAATCTGTTGGAACATTATATTTATATACCCATCAGGAATCTATCCTTCAGAATTTTCTTCATTATCAATGATTAATTAACAATGAACTTGAAGGAAATTAGAAAACATTTATAAAAGTCAAGATAATCCATGATAAAAATGCTGAGAATTAACCAATGAGTTAAGATAAACATACCACTTGTATACTTAATCCTAGCACCTGAAGGGAAATCTGTCTGGTCATCTAGTTCAGGTTTATGAGATTCTTTTGTTTTTTGATATCTTGGGCTTCGTCTTAGTTTTTTTACTGGTGAATCTATATCATCCCTGTTTTGACTTCTTTCAACTCTTGTTTCTAATGTGGTTGATGGTTCTCTTTCTGTTGTGAAACTTGAACTTAAACAAGAGGTTGGTCTTGAAACCTGATCATTAATGCTTTTAAGTTGACTTGAATGGAGTAGATAGTGTTCAACAGGATCTGGTAAAACTATAAAGAAATATTAAATTGAACATGTTTATGCAAATTAATTTCTTGGCCAAACACTCTTCCATTAAAAAAAAAGTGATTTAAATAAGTCAAACAATGAGAACATCTGTGATCTCAGAACCAGTTTTAAGTTATCCAACAAGATAAATATAAGGCCATGCAAAAAATATCACATAAAATTATATAAGAACACTCACAAATGTACAGCACTATACATAAAATACAGTCTACTCAATCATTACTATGTATTTCAAGTTTGAAACATGATAGATTATTTTTAATGCAAATATTACAGAACTCTCTAATGTCTGAAGACAAAATGAATGAATATAAAGCAAATTTGAGCTTAAGTGTTTTTAATATTTTGTGTGACCACACTTGGCTGAAATCACTGCCTGAAGCTGGTGAGAAATAGTTTCTTTGAGGTTTTGGAGATACTCAGTGGGAACTGAATTTCAAGCATATTGAATTATTGTTCATTGGACCTTTGATTTTCACTGCATTTGCTGATTTTCCAGATAAAAATAGTACTATATATACACACATACTACAATATTGAAGTCTGGGCTCTTTGGAGGCCACATTAAGTATGCAAAAGTTCCATCTGCTTCCTCTCTATTAAGATAGTTTTATTGCATTTGCTGTGCATTTAGGATTGTTATAAAAAATAGCTGGGCAATTTAATCCATTATTTGATAACCTATGAGCAGCAATTACATCTATGAGTGTCACATAAATTAACTGCTCAATCAAAATTACTAATTTTGAACTGTTAACTGGAGGGAAGGAACTGGCTGGTAGCACCTGCTGCCACCTTTTTTTCTTGTATGTACCATAGTTTCAGAAATGCTGTACTAATCAATTAACTGAATGTCATTGATTAATATGGCTGTTTATTAATCAACCAGAAAATACTACTAATCTCCCAGCTCGAATATATATATAATCCACATAAGCTGCAATCAAGGGTTTCAAGTGTGCAAAGATTTTAGTTAGCAATTGTTATGGGCAACTTGATTAAGGAAAAGAAAAGGTATATAAAGAATTCTAGATTAGTGTTATTAGTAAACTGATAAACAACAATTTGTAAATATAATGAAGTGGTTTATTTTTTGGGGAATGTACTGCATGTTTTGACAGAACATTGGTCTGTTTTCTATAGTTACCTGAGGAGGAGCCCTTATCTGTGTTTTGAGGCAATTCGAAGTCCCATATGACTAGACATATCTACTGGGAACTGCTTGGGAGATATTGTAATGAAGTGTCTTGTACTACACTTTCACATAACTTCACAGTGCTACATCTCAAATGGGTTCTTACCAGGGATGAAAGGCACCACTCACCAAGGAAACTCTCCCTACACAGCGACATCCAAGCAGCTTGGGACTGAGAAAGTAAGGGTTCTCCCATTCTCCACTATATGAACACAGGATGGAGGAATACAAATAGGAGATAACAAGGGAGTGTGTGCATGGACTACTCTCATCAAGCACAATATCTTGAAATGGGTCCTCACCAAGAGACAGTGCAATGGGTTACTACAACTAGAAACAGCAAGCATGAGCCAAATGTAAAGGCAGCATTACACCTGGTGCTGTCTTCAGAAGAAAAGAGTGGTCAGGAAGCAACATTAAATGGTCCCTATGATATAGAGTATGCAAGGCATCTAAACCATATATCTGAACAAGGATGACCACAAGCCAGTAGAAAGAGAGAACATGTCTTCAGGGACAAATGACATAAGGAACAGGAAGCCAATGTCTTAAAAAGGAAGCATCTAAGAGTCCGAAGAACTGCACAAAGGTCCTAGTCAGGAAGAGAGAGATTGGATAAGAGGAACAATAGACAAAAGAGGCCTTGAATAGGACAATGACAACAAATGAAAGGAAGGGATTATTAACTGGCAAGAGGTGAAAGATATAGACAAATCCACACCACTTGGTAATCTGCAATGGTTGAAACAGACAGGTCTTTTTGAAAAAGCCAGGTAAAGAATGAAGTAAGAAGTGGCAGAGTAGAATAACCTGGTGGAAGAGAGTGGGGGAAGAATTAGTGGTGGTAAACAGCCCATTTACATTGATAGAAGGCAAGAGTATAAGGCTGACAAAAATGAGAAACAGACTACCCAGCAGAAAAATCTCATCCATCTCACAAGGGACCAAAGAAATGTCACAGATGAAGATATCACATCCAGTGGTGAAAGATGAAATGTCCAGAGTTGGCAAAGAAGGGATCTCCAGATAGGTAGAGGAAGAGGTTCCCCAGATGGCATGTGAAGCAGAATTGGAAACCACAACTGAGCCAGCCAAGGGGAAGCAACAAGAAGAACCTGGCAAGGGGTAATGGTAGAGAATACTTGGGAAGAAGGTGAAGTGAAGGATAGGCATAAATATTGGACCAATCCTGTCTTAAAGCATTCACATCCAGAGTGGTTGAGTGGTGACCAAAAGAAAGAAAACTTGGAATTTAATTGAGTCACAAAAACATTGGTCAATGGGGTTCCAAAATGGGGAAAAAACAAACTGGAAGACTGAGGGATTCAACTACCATTCTGTGGGATGGATCTCATCCAGTCAAAACAATGGATCTGCCATTAGATTCAAAACCTTAGAACATGACATACTGCTAGGTGAATGTGATGCTCAATAGATCAGTAAAAGAATTTGAGGGGGAAAAAGCTTAAGTCTCAAGAGCAAATGCCTCCCTGGCAAATGATGTACAAATGACTACAGAGAAGTCTGAGTGGAACCATTACAAGAAGACCTGACAACCACGACTACAGAAATTGGCAGGCCCAATGATCTGCAGTCATCTCCTGAATATTGACATGTATAGACAGCTTGTCTGGAGACCAGATCCTGGAGAGAATGATCATATCGAGAATAACTCCCTTATTGGAAAGAGATGCAAGTCCAATGAGGGGTAGAAATGGAATAACCTGGATTGTGCCGAAGTGATCAAGCTATCACTACATGGGAATGTAGAGAGGAAGGGAGAAATATGAGGGTAAATAACAGACTGCAGGGCATTTCTCTGATCCTCTAGAGCCCAGTGAAGGGGATGCATGTGTACACAACCAAAAGAAACCAGGGTTGAGAAACATAAGAGTCCCCAAAAGTGAGAGAACTGATTGTGCAAGAAGAGAAGGAAAGTTAAAAGCCTCCAACTCCAAGATCTCCATGGCACGCAGGTGCAAGGAACAGGGTTGAGCCAATCCACGTTGAATAAAACTCTCATGTGGAATATTGAGTGGGAGTCAAAACTGATTTGAAAATTTAACCAGTTAGCTCAAGGAAAACATTTCCTGAACAATGGAGGTAGCAATTGTCAAATCCTATTGAGATGGGACCAGGAGAAATCATTTATCTATATAATAATGAAAATAAAATAAAGGCCAAGAAGATGCATGCAAGGAGAAAAGAACCACATAATCTGGTTGGAAACATAAGAAGCCATGTCTAGGCCAAAAAGAAGGACACATAACTGAATAACCATTGTGAATATGCCAGTGGAAATGACCAGACATGGGTCAAATGGGAATGAGAAGGAAGGCATCTGAAATGACCTTGATCATCCATGGCCTGGGAAATAGTACCCAACACAGACTGAGAAAACAGCTCATTCAAAATTTATGAACAAGAAAGAGATTTAGAGACAACAGGGTGCCAATCTCCTATATTTTTAGGAACAAAAACAGTTGGGAATAAAAGCCCCTGAGTGGGGCAAGAGACAAGTTCTATAGCTTCCATTGCCAACAGACGTCACCACATCCTGAAGACATGGAAGACACAATGGATCAGAGGTAGGAGTATGGGGGAGAGGATGAGAAGAAAGATGAGGTGAAGCAAGAAAATACTTAGATAAACCTCAAGAAAGAACTTGCACAACCCAAGAGTTGCTGGAGAAAGAAGACCACAGGTTGGTAAAATGGAAGAGGCAGGTATCAACAGGCCCAGAATCAGCTCCAAACACTAGTCACTGCAA
This sequence comes from Limulus polyphemus, assembly GCF_000517525.1. Classification (NCBI taxonomy): domain Eukaryota; kingdom Metazoa; phylum Arthropoda; class Merostomata; order Xiphosura; family Limulidae; genus Limulus; species Limulus polyphemus. The sequence continues at coordinate 53,942 of NW_013668979.1, forward strand.
AGACCTGAGATGGCCTGCACTACAGGAGTGGAGACAGTGAAAAGAAGTGATTGGATGAGAAAAAAGAGAGGGTAGCCCAATTTAATGGGTTACAAACTGAGGTACCTGTGGTCTGGTGAGTCAGGAAACAATGGACAACTTCTGGCGAGTAGCATCAGCCCAGAATTCCATGGAGACAGTTTTGTTCATCCCCAAAGTTAACATTTTCCTTACATGAAAATGTATTTCCAATCAATACTTAACTCTACACACAGAACAGCTTAATTCCTTCACACATCTGTCCATGAGATTTGCATGCGACTAGCCTTGAGCCACCTCCCACCTAAAAAAAAATGCTAGTTTACCGTGAACTGCACTAGTGCATGATATCATGCAACAATAGCCTTCCATCAATAGGAGGACAACATGACCTCCTTGCACAGTAGTTTCCCCAAAGCACTTATGCTTGAATTAACTCTATTTTTTAGATCAGACAAGAAGAAAGTGCACCAAATGTGGGGAGAATGGGTGGGAAGATTTCTTGACCACTTGGTGAAGAAAACATCCTAAATGGTTTCTAAAAGCCTTTCATCCTCATAGTTTAACTCTTAACGTTTCCCATAATTGTGATCTCATTAACTGCTGAAATCTTAACTAGCATCATTGTAGAGTTTTTCATTACTTTCATCTGGTAGTCTGTAACAAATTCTCAATATAAGCTTTCCTTCCCTATGTCCACTAACAACAACCCAAATAGATTCAATCTCCTTACTATTATCTTTGATATCCTCAACATCAATAGGATATAAATCACATTCCTCCCCATCTCTTTATTGCTCAATCCCTATTAACTAACATATAATCCTGTATTTCAAAGAAATGCCAGTCTATAAAATTGTCTATATCTAACCAAATTTCAGTTATTTGCATTATATCAAAATGCTCCATGCTTTACAATAGTAACAATTTACCCTTTTCTCAAAAATACTTCTGTATTTTGTTCCTATACTACACTTTTCTGAAAATTTTTTATGCATTTAGTTTATCACAATCCTCAAAATTGTCTATACCATTACCAAGTTTAAAGTTGCACTTGTAGCAAAGTTAATAACCCTTGCAAACAAGCCAGCCCCACCCTATTTATATTTAAACTATTAATTCCAAAAAGCTCCCTTTTTCCATTGAACTGATCCCACTTCCCAAGTCCAACCAGCTACACTAGTAATCCTTAGAAAGTTACATATTAACCTAATACTAGGATTGTAATCTGGTGACCTACTTATAATTTTCTTCCCAAAATTAAATCTCAGCAGTATCCTTGACACAATTAAGTTATGGCCTTTTTCTTTAAATGTCTTTATAAACCCCCTGTTCCTACCCTTCCCTACATCATTAGCCGGTATGTGCACAACTGGCTGCTTCACAAACAGCAGTGTTTACTATATCACTTGCTCTGTCAATTAAAACCTCGACTCCTGTCCCTGGATAGCATAATCTAATACTTTTTTTTTATTCCTATTAGTATTAATCTCACAGATTATCCTATCCATGTGCCCTATCAAAGAATCACCTATAACTATACCCTCCTTAAGTTTTTATTCCCATCCTTCAATGTCATTTTTGTTTTTCTTCCCTTCCATAGTTCCTCATCTGCACAACATAAAGGTAAAATCTGTTACACAATAGAATCTGCTCAATACTATTTAAATACACTACTAGTATTAGTAATTGCCGAGTAGTATTACTACTCGTATAAGTATTAGCCCTAACACTAACAGTATTGTTTCTAACATCTTGCAAGAGGTTATTAGCTACTAGTACTAAATCCATTGCATGTAAAAGTTTAACTTTACGGTTCTCGTGAAATCATACTGTCATTTTTCACAGTTAATAATTCTCTTTATCTATCTCCTTTACTCTAAGATAGCCTACAATTTCTCCTCCAATCCGCAAACGCTACAATATGCAAACAAATTGCACATCTTTACTTATACTAATAGTAATACGCAGAAACAGTACTATTACTAGTATTAGTGGCTTCCAACATATCCACTGTAGACTTAACAGTAACAGTCATTATAACTTATAAGTATATTTATGATATTAATTATAATTACGTTTATTAAATCTAAAAAAAAAAGTTGTTTTATTCAGAAAATGAGGTTTCATTCGAATTTCACATTTTATTATCCTTTATAACATTAAAAGTAGCAGTTAACCCTAAGAACTATATACTTCTTACCTTTTCGCTTACTTTTCACACTGACTAGATGCAGTAAGTCATAACGATTAATACATTTCAATAAGTGAATTATACTACGAAAATTGTTTTCGTCACAAGCTCCACATTTCACCAAAGCCAAAATCAAATCTTTGCCATTTTTAATTCTTAATTTTGTTGTTTCATCTATAGCATTTCCTGTTAGATAAATAAGAAGTTTGATTTCTGCTATTGTCAAATGAACACCAAATCTGTGAAGAATGTTAAATAACCTTTTCCATCGAAAATTTAATACTTTTTTATCAACTCCTTGAAACCACTCTCTTATGGCATTTGCCATGATGATTTCTTCACTTGCTAAAAGCCTCGCATCACTAAAATATAGGTTATATATTGGTTGAAATAAATAAATTTATAGACTTGTTTTCTTCTTTCAATTTGAAGAAGTTAAATAAATTGTGAATAAAAATGGATTACTAGTAATATTTAAAATTGTGATTATTATAAGAGTTTGTTATAAAAAACATTGTTACGCGAAGTATAAAACCTGACACATAAAGTAGGTAAATAATTTCAAAGTTTAAGATATTTTTGCAAGCATTATTAAATTAAAATTCCCATTCATATTTTTTAAATTATTAACATTTAAATATGCGATTGTAAAAGTAAAAATGTTTTTCCAAAATTTGAAGATTTTCCGTCAGTTATTGAAACAGAAAATAATCCTGAACATGGCGGACATGGCGTCGTCGCCGCCTGATCGTAAGGCAGGTAAAGTAATTTTTTCTGATTACATATGCAGATTTTTAGCATAATATATGCAACGACTACTCGCATGTTACGCATATTTATTTAATGTTTCAAATAAAATGTACATTTTTAGCTAAAATAATTGTTGAAAGTTAAAATAAATTCTACATATTTAATTTAGTAACTGATATTTTCGCGCAGTCGGAAATAGAAACCGAAAGCAGACAGCTAGTTCATTTCATGCGCTATCAGAATTCCTTTCGTGATTGGTATTTGGCCTTAATATGGTTTTAGTTTATAGATTTGAATGGTTGGATAAACGTAGTTTGTCGTAAACGGCAAATATCACGTGCTTGCTAGAATGTAAGGTGATATGGGGTATTATTTTGTTCATGACAGTAAATTTAAAGAAATGTTTTAATACTGTTATTCGCAAGCGGTTATCACTATGAACGTAATTTTACTCTATCATTTTGCACTTTATTACTGATGAAATGAAATTTTACAATTACAGGTAACGGGTAAAAATATTTTTAGGAAGGAAACACAATGGAGTGGTAACGTTATCTTACATTTAATATAACACAAATTATAGATTAAACTTAAAGGGTACTTCAGTTTGAACTGAAAGCAAGGTGGAATAGGGCAAATACATAAAGCCTCACATGACTTCCATTGTTTTGTTAGGCAAAATAAATTATATGTATATATCTATACTCTCAGCATAAACAGGTGGTAATATACATAATTTAGTTGCTGGAAGATTAAATATACTGAGAATGAGATATCTAAAACTCTGCTCATACATATTTTACTTGTATGTTTACAACTTACATGTCCTTTAATCTGTCATAGTTCAAACTTTATCATGAATACCTAGTTTAATATGTTCTTATATACTACCTTTGCATTAATAGCTTAATTACTTAAGTATCTGATTAACAGACAAATTCTGATAAACTGTTATTTAAGAACATGAGATGTTTTAGTACTGAATTAATACAATTAATTAAGTCATGTTGATTTTCTTTGATAGTTTGTTGTATAAATGTTTAGTATAGAAAATTAATAATTGATGGGGAGTAGTTAGTATTTTTACAAAGTTTGGTCATTAATCTATTTGGTTAGATACCTTTTGCTTTCTGGTTAAATTATAATGCAAATGTTGTGAAATTATCTATTGAATATATCTTGTAGTAAGATTTGTTTTATTTGTAAATTTTAAAATAAAGAAATATAAATTTTGAGATTGTTTGACATGGTTGTTAGAAGAAAACACCAAGAAGAGTCTGGAATGAAGTTCCATGTTGAGTTGAATTGCTTTGGTATATGGAGGGGTGATTTTGAATAGCTGAATGGCCGTCTGTTACCATGCTTATTCTTATTATACAAAAAAAGGGGAGGGGAGGGGAATTGACATCTTCTGTGATATGTCTTTTTTCCAAGAATGTAGATTTTTATTTATATACATGTATGCACATAATGTTCCCTTTCTCTTACTCTCACAATATTTACAGAATACTAATTAGTGTTTTAAAAGTCTCATTGAGCTATTTAACAACATCAGAGGCATCTATTTCTATCATCACATGTGGATAACTTTTATTATTGTATGAGAAATGAAGCTGTTTCTAGGTGGCTTTGCAAGTACTGTGTCAAACATGATTGTATTATTTCTAACTCCAGTTTATTTCCAGCCTAAATATCAAAGATTCACTGTTTTTCTAACTTAATTCAGTATAACCAATGTCAATGAAATGTTAGGAAGAGCTGATTCTGTTGAGGATATTTTTATCATCCAAAAGGCTTTAACAGGCTTCTTGAATGAGCTTAAGCATGGCATATGAGCTTTAAAATCATGTAGTGTAAAATAATTATTGTAAGATATGTAAACTAGGAAAGGACTTGCTTTTCTGAGTAGACAATGGTGCTGTGAGAAAAAAAGAAGTTAGATGTGACTATTGATAAAGTCCTGAAGTAATGAAGGAGTAAATGGTACAAAGATTCTTTCTTAAATAGGATAATCAAACTGAAGAACACAGTATTTCAATTCAGGTCTAATAAGTACCTTACAGGGTGATTTAATAACCTTATTTGACTTAAACTTGGCATTTATACATACTTAATTAAATATATTGCTGGGATAGCTGGTACATACTTGGACATTATATATATTTCCTTGTAATTAACATTAACTTCCTATCAGAGCAAGCTACCTGCGTAGAGGAAGACTAAAATTCAATGTGGTTACAGTAATGACTATAGTAATGACTATACTATACTTTTTTCGTATTGTTATTCATAAATATCAGGTTGTATTGTTTCATCAGTTGGATACCCATGCTGCTAATGACATTTTCAGGTATAATAGAATGTGGAGAGATAGTCTAGGCATGTGAATGGAGAGAACAAATAGTCTATACTTCATTAAGGATAAATGAGAAGATAAAATGTGAAGTACAGTTTGTGAGTGAGGCTGATAAAAATATTGTCAGGGAGAAGTTTTAAGATATCCATTCACACTTTTTTTTTCTTGTAATGGAAATTAACCATTATTTATGTTGTATAAAGGTGAAGCTGGCAATTATTGAAGCTGTTTATGGTAGAAAATATAATGAACTATCATAGTGATGCAAGACTAGAATATACTTTTAACTGGTTTAACATAGATTTCGAGTAGAAAACAGTGTGCTTTAGTTCACTGTTGATTTAATAAAATACTTGAACAAATCTGACATAATACTTACATATAGGCTTGCATTAAAATTGAAAAAAGAAGTTGTGAATATCTAAATTTACAGCTTTTGAAAACTGAGGATTAAAGATGATAAACATTTAAATCTTTTAAGCATTCTGGCTTTAGGTGTATATGTATGAAACCTCTTAATTATTTTTGTTATAAAATTAAGTCTGTTGAAAGAAAGGGAATATTTATTTGTAAAAGCTGCATTAGAAATTTGGGATCTTTAACTTTGTATGTGGTTGATTACTGTGATGAACATACAGAGAGAATGCCACCCTTATGTTAAGGCTTCTTGTATTTGGTCATTGGAATCATAATTTGTTCCTAACATGCTGTGGTATGCAGGTATATCATAGATTTTATACTTCCTAATTTTAATATAGAATTTTTCAAAGTTTTTTGTTTATTCTAGATTTATGCAGTTTTTCACATAACACTTAGTCAAGAAAGTCATTAAATTGATTTTATTCTAGCTACCTTGGTTCTTTGTCATTCCTTTGGAGATAACACCTGGTCTGCCCATGAAGGATATGGTTGTAAAGCTGCCCCTTGTGCATGAAGGTTGACAGCAGTGTCCTACAATGGTAGGTCAAGTGATATCTCGAGGTTACCATTTCCTTTAAGTTTGAATGAGAATGACTGGTTATGTGGATAGTACTAGTCATTCTGAATAAGTCTGACACAACTGACTAATCTATGTACCATGACGTTTAGTAAATCTGAAACAACATCTTTAGTGAGTCAGTCAGTTTGTAAATAAGTCTTGAGAGAGTATTGCCAGTCTGATCAATTCACAACTTCAGTATGGTGAAGGACATGCTGTTGAGTTGTGTAGTGTTATAATAAAGATTGTTTTTTAATTTGTATCACACTTTGTATCCAGTCCATTTATTTATTAACACATACTCGGTTAGTTTTAGTAGAATTCAGAATTACTTCACATTTTGTCTTGCCAGACTTCCCGTTATATAATTGACCAATCTAATTTACTCTTTTGGGAAACCATTTTACTTAAAAATACCACAAAGCTACTGAAAAATCTCAAAGATAGCCCTTATCATTCAAATATTTATCAAGTTTCCCTTAGGTTCCCTTAAATTTATTGAATCCATGACATCTGAAGGCTGTCTATTCCAAAGACAAATGACCTGTTAAAAAAAAGGTCTTCACTGAAAATGACTCTTACCCTACTAAAATTTATATTTGGGTCCTCTAGTCCTACCATTCTCACCATTAAGTGTGAAAAAAGATGGTGCTCTAACATTATCAATTCCCTTAATCTTAAATACCTTAATCAGATTCTCTCTAACTCTTTTTTTTTCAAAAGAAAACAATTTCAGAGATTTGAACATGTCCTCATATGACAACCTTTTTGTTCCAGGTATTATCCTAATAGGCCACTTCTGAACCCTTTCCAACAATTCAACATCTTTTATAAGGTAAGGAGCCAAAGACTGAGCACAATACTCCATATGTGGCCTAACCAGAGACCTATACAATCAAATCATAACCCCTTTACACTTGTATTTGGTGATTCTGTATATAAAAACTAAAATCCTATTTGCTGTACCACTAGCAATTTCACACTATTTGGACAGCATAAGAGACTGATCAACCAGAACACCAAAATCCTTTTTTTCCATAATGCTGTAATACTTGTAATACAAATTATGATTGATAACCTACATGTATTACTTTGTATTTGTTATAAGTAAAAGCCATCTGCTATTTATTTCCACAACTCACTAGATAATCTCAACCATTTTGTAAATCAGCTGCATCCTCCTCACAGATAGTCACACCCAAGACCTTAATATCAATGGCACTACATTTTTCTGTTTGTTGATTTTAGGCTTCATTATTGATTGCGAGAACTCTTTTTTTATTTGAAATTATTTCTCAGTCTCTACTTTATAGAGATTAGTGAAATCACTACTTTGTACAGTTGCATTGCATTCTTTTGTGACATAACATGACAATACACATGCAAGTTGTTTATTGTCTAGTACACCTGCATTTTTTGCATAATTGTAAGATGTTTTATGTGTTTCCAATATTATTGCGTTTCAAAGCTTCTTCTAATGAAATTTGCTCCTCTTTGGCTTATGTAAATGCACAAAAAAGAATTTCTTCTTGTTTAAGTTTCACATAAGCAAAAAATAAAGAATAAGTTTAAACAAAGTAATCTGTTTTTTTAGTGATGTATTTTTTTGGAACACCCTATACAATAAAGTATTCACCTGTAGAGCTTTATGGTGGTAATCTTGGAAGCACACTGTGGACTTGTGTATGAAGAAGGTATCATGCATGTTAACTATATTTGTAGTGTTACATTTTACGATATGATGTTGGACATATTCCAAATAATTATGTAAATATAAGATAGTACAGGGAACATACTTTTAAGATGTTATGTACATAAGTGATAACTATTTTTTTTTTGTGTAATTTGTTTATTTATACATTTACCTTTATAATCTTGCAAAATGGTATTTGAACTTATCCAACTTTCCAGCTAAATCTTGTACTTAGGGTATGGATGTAGTCTTTCAGTTTGTGAGACTGCACTATGAAATATGCTAGCTATGTAGTTTCTACATATATCATAAAACTCAGGTTTTGACCAACTGGGAACTGTTGTTTAGAACTTTATCAGCTGTTATCAACTTCAAAATGTAGGAATGTAAAAATGGGTGTATAAGCAAACATTATATAAAGTATACTCATTTCAACAAATATTTTTGCCACCTATAGAACTAAACATAGCTTATGTAGTTTTAAAAATTCTATTCTGATGTTATGGTATAGGTTTTCTACAAAGGGCTCAAAACTGTTGCAGATGTAGTATTATTTGTATGAGGCACTAGTTGAAGGAGCACTCATTAATAACTTTTGGAACAATAACATTTCTCTATGGTCAGGCTTTCAATCTTATAAAAGCATTATAGCCAATGGAAGTATTCAGGTAAGGCCCAAAAATGAAATAATGAAATCAAAGGTCTATCTCTTTATGTACCTGTGTATCCAAATACATGTGTGCACAAATATTTAGATACATGTAATTCTCACTACTTCCATATTCATCTAATGTATGAGGATGATGGTTTCCCAGTGCAATTGCAAAGAAATCAATAGATGCTGCATCCTGCAACTTCACCAGTATGTCTTTGTATTGAATAGCATGAATACCCATTTTATTTTCCAGTTGTTTGAGGTGTGTGATGGTTGAATGGAAGGTATGATTGGAGCCATTTATCATGGTGAACTAATAACCTATTGGTCTCTTTTTCCAGATGAAGATTCTTCTTGGTTATGGCGAGTAATGTTGCCTGGGTCACTGGATTACCTTAGCCACTGACTTTTTTGTTTGTGAATTCTTCCCTGTTACACAGCTGGGGATGTGACTTGTTGCAGGTCTCTTTCTTGCCTTCTGCCCCAATTTTGTCCATATTCCTTTGTTTGCCAATGTCATTAAGTACAAGGGATATCCCTGTTTTGGAAATTCAAACTTCTGGATCTAAACACTTCTTTATGATTTGAGTGTAGGAATATTTAGTTTCATACTCTTCTGCTGCACTCATTTATTTAAATTTACAGTAGATGAAATAATTCAAAGCTGAAATTTGATTAAAATACAAAAATAATTACAAGAAAACAATACAGTGCAGTATATTCATCAGTAAATAACACTGATGCAGTCAAAGTGAAAGTGAAAACTTAAGCTTTTCATGGATTCACCTTAATTTGACAGATTAATGGTACACCAGAAATACCCCTTTAAATAAAAATATATGTTTTCTGTAGACATGTATTTCCCATTAGCATGTTATTCTATTTACATTGCCTGTTATTTGTCTGTTTGTAATGCCTTTTATATATTTTAATTTACAAAACTATATACTTTTTCTTTTTTAAACACACCTATAAATCACAATATGTTTAAAATGGCCCCCCAGTGGCACAGCGGTATGCCTGTGGACTTACAACGCTAGAATCTGGGTTTCGAAACCCATGGTGGGCAGAGCACAGATAGCCCATTGTGTAGCTTTGTGCTTAATTACAAACAAACGTTTAAAATGTATCAAAATATAAATTTAATAATTTTGTTGAGTAAGTCTAAATATTCCTGTGAGTGATTTTGGTTTACGTTCACAAGTGTTGTGTTTTGTATTTTAAAAATATTGTTTAGTAATTTTAGTGAAATACACGTCTCTCACCGTGTATGTTTATCGTTTTAATTCAGTATCACTTTAGTGTAGTAGTGTTATTAACAAAGTTCAAGGGGAAAGTACAAAGTACACTGGTTTTTATCAACATCCCCCTCCCCCCAAAAAGGGCGTAGGCTCTTTTGCTGATTGTGGGAAAAAAATGAGGGTGGAGGGAATAAAAAAGGTGATCTTCGTATGGAAGACAAGCTGATTATTTTCTTGAAGTGGGCGAAGCGATAAATGTTGTAGTAGGAAACTATCATATTAAAATTGTCGAAACTTGAGTTGTACACGTTGTGATTTTGCATTTATTCTATACTTTAGTCTGAAGCAGACGCTTTTATTCAATGTGTGGAACTAATATTGATCCAGACTGAGCGTATACATCAATTAGGAATTATTTCACAGAATCCCAAGCCTAGATCCGCTTGTAAACATTTAATCAACCAGACCCGTGGTGTGCAAACTGTGGGGGTGCTTCCCCAAAGGAGAGCGCGCAATTATGACTATGGGAGCACAGAAATTAAAGTACAAATTTGAAAATTAAGAAGTTTTAAAAACTACCGTGTGAATAGTACTAATATTAAGTAATATAGTAACGATAATTATCATGTACAAATGACGGGAGTGGGGCAACAAAACACATGTTTAGAGGGGCGCTATAAAAATAGTTGCGTACCACTGATATATATTCCGGTGATTTTAACTCCCCTTAGATAACTTGTTATATAGTGATTGATAATACCTGTAGTAAGCTTTTGTGTATTTTATTAACCCATTGACTGGTGATTCGCCATATAGGGTATGGTCTGCCTCCGGCAGTTGAATGCGAGTGTGCCGTATACGGTGTACAAGTTGCAAAAATCCCGCACGTGTTTAGAGCAACCGTAGTCAGTGGGTTAATGAAGCATTTATATCTAAGTAATGACTGTAGACATAAATCGAATTATAAACTGTATTTTCAAAACTCAACATATTTTCAACCTGAATGTCACTTGATACGTGCTTAAGCTAAACAGACAAGGCTCAGGTGTAGCCGTGCCTAATTTTGAACTACAGACCAGATGAAAGGCAGACAGCCATCATCATCCGCTATTACAAGGGCTTTGTCTGACTTTTTTGAACAGAATAATAGGATTAACTGTCATATTTATAGCATGGCCATAGCTGAAAATGCAGATCATGTTCAGTTTGATCACGTCTCGAATCCTGGACCTTTTAAACCACAGCTCGACACTTATAGCTATGTCACGTCCGGTTCAATTTATTTAAAAGCTTATTGCTTCAAAAAAGCTTTTGAATTGGATAAGTCGCTGCCCATAATGTATAGAAAAAAAATTGTTTAAGGTTAAGCACAAAGTTACACAATGGGCTATATATATATATATATATATATGCTCTGCCCACCACGGTTATCGATGTAAGTCCGCAGACATGCCGATGTGCCATTGGGGAGTATGATAAAAAAAAGTAACGGTACATCGCGAAGTCTTTAGTCTGTGCCTGAAAAATAATTAAAGAAACATTATATTCATATCGAACACAAATTATTCAAATTCCGTACCGTAAAACCCAAAACTGTTGGCGAGCTCACCAAGTTTTATTAAAACAGAAGTTCATTACTCACACAGGCAACTGAAGTCTATCCATGGCCTACTACTACGCCCCCTCCAGTGGCGCAGCGGCTAGTCTGAAGGCTTATAATGCTAAAAACCGGGTTTCTATACTCGCGATGGGCACAGCATAGATAGCCCATTGTGTAGCTTTGTGCTTAACTAGAGACAAGCAAACAAACTACTACTGCGAAAATAGATGATAATTAAATGTAATGATACCTGATAAAGAAAACAGAGTATGGGATATAGGCACAGCAGTGCACGTGCCTTGCGTATGATAAATTCAAAATGTGCTTTGACCCAAATAAGAGATGGCAGTTTTTTTTTGCACACGAGCATCTGTCTTGATTTGAATGTTAATTTTCATATTATGCTGTTTCTGTGAGTACCAGGACTGAAACGTACACGCATTGTTCAGAACGAAAATATATACAACTTTCTTTGTCTTATGACTTATTCATATCTATAGTAATATGACAAAGTGAAGAGAGTTGCATGCAATCCAAACGCTGATGATTCATAAATTTATGATTATTTCGTTATGCATCGATACCCCTTATAAGGTTAAGATAGTAAGTGTTGCTGTCCTAAAAAGATCTGGTGGCTATTTCAGAAAAAAATAAGTGAAATATTGGTTCTGAAATGAGTTTTTATAATAATCAATAGTATATCCAAAAGTACCAGAGGAAGGACGTTCCAAATCAGATGGTCAAATTTACTTAGCTTCGGAGAATGTAAATACTATTGGTGCATGACCAAGTAGAAATTTTGTAAGAAATTAGCAAAAAATAATCACCACCTCCAGTTTTTCAAAGACTTTAAAACTACATTTTGATAATTAAAAGTTGAAACCACTATTTAAGAATGTACTGTACATTATCATCAAATATGAAAATTAGAAAAGGCTTCACACTTTCAGCTGTGGTCTAATAATGCAATATGACCAAAAATATTCTGTTGTTTGAAATTGCCCAACGCAAGGTAACTCATGAACAGGTAAGTGTAGCAATAAGTTTAGACTGTGGAGCTATTTTTATATAGGCTTTAGAGTGATAGATCACTTCTCAGTCACTGAGCATTTGTGTTAATAAAACTTGGCATGTGGAATATCTTCAAGACACCCCCTTTCCTTTTTGTTTGTAGGATTAAGTTCACAGAAATGTTTTGTATGCGCAAGCGATTAAACACCGTTTTCGAACGCCATCTTTTGTATTATTATGAACCACTATCGTGGTTCATAACTGGGATAGTCCAGGAATTTCACAAAACTTCTAGTAGGACATACGTGCAAAAACCATCTTAAAAAGCACACTTGTTCCTGAAACAACACTCAAGATCTTCTATCTCAATGGCTAAGACTGCTAAAATATTGATAATAGCAAAAACGTTGATTTTTCCGATTGTTAAACAAAATTCAAAATTCATTTCTTTGTTATTCACGTTATTCTTGTTTCACGAGCCTATAGAACAAATGGCTATGAATATTTTATTCAAACCTGGGCAAACCTACGAAAAAAACTCCTACGCAGATCACAGGACTATTTTTATGTTTATTCTTGAAAGAGAATGATATATTTTATCAGTTTTTCATCACTACTGGCCAAGTTTCTTTTCGAAGCCGTTCAAGCACCGAAGCCTACAGCAAAAACGGCTAAGTATACTGCGCCAGCTTCTATGTACAGCTACTAAACAAACTCCCGCGAAGGTTGTGGAAGTATTTTTAAGTTGATTCTTTAAAGTCGAGATTTTATTCTTGTCGGAAACGCTTCGTTTTATTAGAATAAACAATGTGTATGTTTGTAACATTGGCTCCAGCGTTATTACTATTAATTATGGTTTTATAAGTCCCTACAGAAAAAACGGCTAAGAACATTTTACTGAAATCTGAACAATAGTAATGAATGCAGGAGTTAGTATGTCATAGGGTAACTTAAAATTAATTCAAGCCCTTTCGTTTTTTCGCCCAGAAGAATTTTTCCAAGTCCTTCACTTTCTGTCACTGAAAAAGTCCAGTGTTTTACTAATTCGCGTTAATTGAAAAATAATTTATGCAACTTATAGTGCATTAATTGGAAACTACCACCTTGAGGATTCATAATTTCTCAAGTTCGCTGTTTTACTTTGTTTCCACGTGGTTTTCTAAGAGTATTTTAGTAAGTTTTCTAACAGTAGAGGATTGATTACCACAGTAGATTTCTTTACTCTTGTAAATGGTGATTTATTCTGCTGATTTTCGTACTTCGCTGAAATTGTCAGTGCGTATTTTAGTATTATTTATTATTAATTATCATTATTCATATTTTTGTTTCAAAAGCCCACAGCAAAGTCGGCTGGGTATTTTGCACCTGTATATAGATATACTATATGAAACGCTGGGAATGTCCATGACCTATTAAAAAAAGTTGATTATTTTTCATTGAAAGTTGATATACGTGGCTATAAATACGCAATCTATTCAATGTTGTTGTGAGCGGCTTCTTTTGTACTCGACGCTTGTTAAACATCTGTTTACACGAAACATCAGGCACAAGACCACCTGGCTTAGTAAATAGTGGTTTGGTGACAAAAAAGCCAAAGCAGCACTAAACTGTTGAAAAGCATGTAACATTTAACTGAATAAATATGCATATATGTAGCGTGAAATTTATTCTTCATAAAGGGGAATAGGGATCGTCAAAAATTTACAGAGACAAGTTGAATCAAAATGCAAAGATTATACTTCCAAGTTACAAATCCCTATTTTGACTTCTCTAAAATTGATAAGCACTGTAACTGAGTCAAAATAGGGACGTGATTAAAGAAAATGAAATACCCCCCCTCCGTTGGTTAGTGTTAAGTCTGAAAGCTTATAACGCTAAAAACTGGGTTTTGATACCCATGGTGGGCACAGCACAAATAACTCATTTTATAGCTTTGTACTTAACAAAAAACAAGAAAACTACGACATAGAGAAAACACAACCTCTGGAATCGATAGACTGAGACATTGAACCCTCTTTTCCTTTTTCGTTTGTACACTTATAAGTAACATTAATGTTGCGAGAAATGTAACTGCTTTGAGTCGCGGTAGAATCAGTAAACATCTTTATGAACGAATAAAACGCATAGTTACAAAAAGATGCATTCTAGGTATACGTTACAAGATAAACAACAGAAATTCTTGTGTAATATAGACAATTTTTTATACTTTCAATTTATTGGCATCTTTTTTTTTATTAAATACACGTGCTGGAAAGGTGGTTGCGAAGTACAAATCGACATTTTTATTCAATCTGTCAACACTATTTATCATATCTGGGAAATTAAGTGCTTAAAACAAAATTATTGCGAAAGTATTTTAAAACGTTCATGAGTATTGTAAGATCATTGCTTTTGTTCGGAAGTATACTCACTCGCAGTTTCACCTTTTTTGGATAGGTTACTTGTTTCTATGTTAAAAAACTGACAGATTCATACACTTGGAGCTAAATAAATTATCTGAAACAACGTGCGAGTAGAAATTGGAGTATATGCATTCACACATACACACATTTAACTTTGTAAGCTTAAATATTATACATTGTTTAGGCATTGAGGAATGTGACTGAAAAAGTGCCCACTTGTGCGAGTTATTGTTATAGAAACGATGTAGAATTCCATTCCCCCATTATTTTTTAGTTTCCAACTTTCCTGATCTATTTGTTATACATATGATAAGCGTGTAATTGAAGAAAAAAAAAGGGTATCTCTCAGAGAATGTTACGGATTACAGGAAAGTTGTGTTTTTTATTCACTCTCGATTATTTGTATATTTTTTACAGTTTATTTATTTACAACACAAGTAACAAGCAAATGTAGTGAAAGTTGCACATTTTATTTCTCCCAAAAGCAATTTATATTTTTTTTTGTATTCTCAAAAAGCCTTTTCATTTGATAAGTAGATTAAAAACCAATACAGTAATTAGAGACAAACAATTGAATACGTCGCTTATACGTTTAGCGACGTGAAGTTAAAACGTGGTTTTTTGTAGCTAAAACAAAGGTGTAATATTCTGAGTTATTTGGCTCATGTAAAAATGCGATACAGTTTCAAATTTAAATGTTGACTATGTGCTACTGTTAGAAAGATGATTGAATCAGAATATAATAAGTGGCATTGGCAACAAGAAAACGTGACAAAAGTTGAACGTGCCCGTTTTGAGGTGTGTAATATTGACTATGTCGTGAACGTTTGTTTGTCCGAAACAAAGATTTTTAAAAACTTTCGACGGAGGTATGTAATCGGGTTGTTTCACATTGCGAGACATATTTTATAAAATGATTTCATTGTAAAGTTACTGATATTTAGGGTATAATCTGACGAATATTTTTGCAAGTAGTTATTAAATTCACAACCTTTAAAAATTTGCTGTGGGTATAAAGATATAAAAACGAGTCAAAAAACATGTTTCTCAGTATACAACACTGAAAATTTACGATCGTACGCTTTTAGTAGTACAATTAGAAAATTAAATCGCAAATTAGATTCTCCAAGACCTTATTTCAGGGTTTCACTTTGTATAGTTTGGGAGAACATTTGAATTCAGAGGACTACAGTAGCAAAAAAAAAAAAAAAATCGTTTATCCCTAATACGTATACATGAATGCATATACGTGTGTATACATAAAACGCTTATACTACGATACAGGCACTTGTCATGCAACTATACAACAGATAAAAGAACTGAGCTTAGCAGTAGTTGTGCTCATTCCTAGCAAATAAACCTTGAGTTTTTTTATCACTGTTTAAGAAAGTTATGTCAGGATTGCAGAGCTGAAACACAAGAAGGATTTTTCTCCTATTAAAAAGTGATAATAAAATAAACCAATTTGAAAACTCCAAACTACTTTATATAAATATGAATAATATGGCAAAACACTGGACCAAATGTATTTGTTTCTATAATCAGTGTATGGACCAAAAACTTACAGAAAAGCATTTGTACATGTACATGTGCACAAACAGTAACAAAAGAATGATTTTGCATGCTTTAATCTATACTGATTTTGATAGGAATTTGAATCAATATTTTAATTATTATGATGCTGTTTCTTACTTTTCAGAATTCATTAAATATCATCCATCTGTTTTATATGCTTACAAGTACTTTTCACAGATAATTTCTTCTACAAATAAATATTCTTGTATTAGGAGAAGAAATAAGAAACAAAGCAAAATAGATTAATTGGTGAAAAAAGATTTTCATTCAGTGGCCTATCAAGGTGTCAGTGAGATTCTGAATTTGTTTGATACTTTTAATGAGTCTAAGTGAGCATCCTAGTCATTTTATTTTTTTATATATCTGGCAAGTTGAAGCTTAGTTATAAGAGTGGTGTTTAAACTGGTGATTGGTGAAC
The DNA here is from genome assembly GCF_000517525.1 of Limulus polyphemus. Classification (NCBI taxonomy): domain Eukaryota; kingdom Metazoa; phylum Arthropoda; class Merostomata; order Xiphosura; family Limulidae; genus Limulus; species Limulus polyphemus. The sequence continues at coordinate 70,834 of NW_013668979.1, forward strand.
ATTCTGAGCTATATCTTTTTTCACATTTATGATTGGTTTTTATGCTCATTCTTCCTTTCCTTGTTCCACCTCTTTTCTTCCCTATTGGTATCTGTTATTAGGTTGCTGCACACTGGTGTGCCTTTCCAACCACTGCAGAACCCTTTCAGCAGTCATGAGATCAGGCAGCCAGTCATTCAAGGGAGGCGTGTCTTTAGAAATTGATGGGGAGGGGAGGGTAACTCTCTATGAAATACACCTATTGAATTAAAGTGGATTTAACAAGAGGGTAGGAAACCAAGTGAAGTAGCCTTTTAACAGACCCTCCTAAAAATAATAGAGGTTCACAGACTACATTATATCAAGACTGTTATCAGATCATTCTGATCAGTTTACCTAGTGGAGTTGAGATCTAATAAAAAAACTGTGGTAACCTAGCAAGAAAAGCTCATATATTGTGTAATACTGCCTTAGCCCTGATCTTACTTACTGATCCCAGCTGCTACATGCAACACACCAGAATATAAAGCACTTGCTATTGTATTCCATTTCATTTGTTTGATCACCTGTGAAAGGGGGGGGGGGGGGGTGGGGGGGATAACTCCTAGTCCCCTTTTTTGCTAAATGAAAAGTGTGAATTAATAATAAGTGTCTGAAAAATATATATATATATAATCAGTTGGAAGAATGTTCTCATAAAGGAGCCATTCGCATGGTGACAGGTTTTTCTTACACTATGATTTTTCAGTTCTGTACTCTGTAGAGTAATGGTTGGGTAAATGTTTAACTAATGTTTTGAAATATGCTAACTGGAGGATTTTCTCATTTGTTTGATTTTGTTTTTCACTAAGCAATCTTTACATTTTTTAGTGTCTGTTAGTTGTTGTAACTGTATTATAAAGGAATATGTGAAGGAGTACACTTGCTGTATTGGTAGATTATGTTCATCATAAATGGTATGAAACATATATACTTGTACAAGATTTTTTAAATTCAGTAAATAGTATACATATATGGAACAGATAACAAGAATATTTTTTTTTATTAACATTGTGTCTGATGTAAGAGTTTTCTTATTATTTTTGGATAAAAGTATTTATCAGTTGATACAAAATATCTCATAATTTAGAAAAGTTATGAATTATATATTGATGGGTACACTGATAGTGGTTTTCAATCATATATGTACATACCCATGATGTATATGTATATACGTGATACAGTGGATTTTATTCAGATAATGTAACTTCCCTTAATATTGTTGATTGTTAGAGTTTTTGTTCTTTATCTTATTGAAATGAGTGCTTTATTTTTATAAAATTGCATAACATTATTGTGATTCAATGTATGGAATTCTTGTATTTTGTTTCTCAAATAAATATCTTTTAAAAACCATTTCTGCCCAGAGCCTAATAGAGATAGGAGATTTGTTGTTATTTGTATTGAATTTAGATTTGTTCTAGTTCTGTAGGATATATTTCACATGGAGTTTGATAAATGCTTTCTTTTAAATTGTAAAATAGTTCCCAAACTTCATTTGAATTTCTTATGACAAATATATACATGGTTGAAACTAACTAATCACATAATATTTTGGCATAGCTACAAGTGAAGCAGAGTACAATATATTTATTTATCTGTACTGATTTTCTTGTACAATTTGTCATAAAATGAATTTTCATATTTAAAACGTATTAATGAGATAATTAGAATTAACAAATTGGTTGTAAACACACACACACACATATACCTTATAACAAACCAATGACAACGATTTCACTTCCTTTTTGATTTTTTTTAAAAGAATATCTGTTTATTGGATTGTAAATTCACTTCTTACCTATAAAAATATCAAATAACCTCATAAATTTTTTAAAAGATTATAAATTGGTATTTTTTGTTCCTTTTTATCCTTTTAAAAAGAAATCAAAATAGAAAAGCTAAGAATGATGAGGAAAAAGGAAACTTAATGATTATAGTATTACTGAAAGTTTTATATAACAATAAAGTGAAAGATAACATTTAAAAATTTAATTTCTATTGTTTGGTAAGTTCTTGAACAGAAATAATTTTTGTTTCAAGTGTATCTATAGTAATAACTTTATTAAAAAGAAAAAGTAGCCTTACATAAAAAAAAGCATTGCCATGTAATATAATCTTGGGATAGAGAAAAGCAAGTTTTCAGGCTCCATAGCGAATTTGCTCCTGCGAATGGCATTATATGCAGTAAAATCATTATCACTTTGAATGATAGCCAAAAGGGATGTAATATGTAAAGTGGGTACCAATCTGAGATGTTTTCACCATCATAAAGGTTAGTTGTTTCTTGCTGGCTCGCATTTTATGGTGTGAATTTACCTGCACAGTTGTTATGTGGGGTTGGGACACAGTCTGTGTGTTGGTTTTCTGGTTGTGATTAGCAATAGCTATAGAGATGCTGTTGGTTCTTGGGCTGAAATTTTGCACACTTTGATCTCTTTAGTTACTGTCTTCAAAGTGGAAAGTTATAGCTTAAGAAGTGTAATAATGATTCTTTGTTTTTCCTCTTCATTCAGGCAAGGAGCATTTTTCAAATTTTTTCTTCTTTTGTAATCTTTCATTCAGTTTTGTTTATTCATTCCATTTTCAGTTTAGTTGCATTATTTGTAACATCGTTTATCATATAGTTTGTGTGATTATAAGCATTGCCCAGTAATGTGTTTTTGTTCCAAAACATACTTACCCTTCTCACACTACAGCCATTACTTGACTGCTAGGGTTTCTTTACCTTTGCTCATCTAAACATTGGTCTGATTTTTTTTCGCGTGCACCAGTCTTTTGTTCCCCACTTAATTACCCTTAGCGATATCTGTCCCTTGACACTCTGCACCTACATCAATGCGCTCTCTATCTTGGTACTGTATATAATTTACAAGCACCTCCTTTAGATAATATTGTCATTTTCTCTTGACAAAGCTGTTCACTAACGGGTTTCTCTGTAGTACAACCATTGGGTATACTTTGAGGGTTCTTGTTACCTATTTGATTTTTGTAAAAAAAAAAAAAAAATTTGGCAAGCTGATTTTCGCCATGCATTTCCGGATTAACATATCCGGCACGTGAGCAAGTTGTGGCTCTCCTATCAGAAGAGGGGCCTGGGAATTTAAACTTCAAAAAATATGTTTTGGTTTTAATACATTTTCCATAATTCAGCTACGCAGATTTCGAAAATATTATTCTTTTTTTTTCTATCATGTAAGGACTTTTTACAAATCAGGAAGAAACAAAAACTTACTTAGATCAAATTATTTTTTCGTTTAACATAGCCCCTCAATGGCACAGCGGTATATCTGCGGACTTAAAACACTAGAAACAGGGTTTTGATACCTGTGGTGGGCAGAGCACAGATATCCCTTGTGTAGCTTTGTGCATAATTAAAAAACAAACAAACGTTTAGCATTATGAACATTTTTTATTATTATGTTTGTTATATTTGGGTTCTAGAATGATCAATAAGACTCTCACGTCGCGATTGGTCTAGAGAATTCTATAAACAGTAGTCGTCAACATTTTTAAGCACAACAAAATATTACCTGATTTCAATGAAAATGATTCACTCTTGTAAAAGTACATAAAAAAATCTATACGTGATGGAGAAAAATGGATATCATTTTCGGATTCAGTCTACAGTAATTACTATAGAACGTAAAAATTTCAAGACAATAAAACCATCACAGGCCTGTGTATATATTGTTGCTCATGAATGGAGGGGAAGGGATGTCGCTCTCAGTTGAGGCTGTCCGTAACCGAGATGTACATTTGGTCGGGTGGTGTTTCGGGGGGGGGGGGGGAATTGTACCGGCGGTGGGGGGGGTTCGGGGAACTAAGGAAAAATTTAATT
>NW_013668979.1:74702-82714 GCF_000517525.1 Limulus polyphemus
CTCATGAATGGAGGGGAAGGGATGTCGCTCTCAGTTGAGGCTGTCCGTAACCGAGATGTACATTTGGTCGGGTGGTGTTTCGGGGGGGGGGGGGCACTGATGCTGCAGTTGGTGGCGATTCTGGACACTAGAGAAAATTTAGATTCACCTTTTCCAGTGCCTTCCTTTACTCTGTCGGCTTCTCATGAGGCCAATTTGGATCAGCCGCCTCCAGCTCCTTTTCTTCTGTTGGTACGTTGAGTGCGTGATGTTTTGGGTCTTTCCCGAATTGCTTTTGAGTCTGTTCCTTCCTTGATGGCAGAAAGGTCTGAGGGCGAGTAGTTAGTTCTCCCTCCATCCCCTGATATTGCAGTTCATGCAGGGAGATGTACTGCTCAGTTACGTGAAGGGACAACTATGCCTTGTGCGCCATGTTTGTCAGAACAAACAGTGCTGAGTTATTTATCATTTCTACACCTTTGTTGTAGGAATCATCTCAGCTATCCCCACATCACTTTGGTGACAAGTTGGGACCATTGTTAGCATCCTCCTTGGTTCGATTGTCAGCTTCTAGACTTTTCCTAGTCTTTTGACTGGTATGTTGTTGGGATTCGTTGGATAGAGATGAGTTGTTGGAGGACGTTCATCTCCCTGCTGTTACCCTCTGTGAGATACATGAGACCCTATTCTCCAACCCTTGATTTCTGCAGGCATTCCAGATTCTTTGGATTTGAGTGTTGATGTCGCCTGTCTGTGTTCATCCCTGTTGTCATTGGCTTCTTGGCTTTCCTCGGCTCCTACAGGGGGTCAGAGTTCTGCTCGTATTCAAGTCTCCAGACCCACGACATCAGGTCCTCAGTCCATAGGTACCCAGAATAGATTCTACCCTTATCCACAAGGTTCTTCTACTTGATCGGAACACCACCAGCAGCAGTGGTGACTGCTGTATGCCTTCGGTGTTTGTGTGGGCTTGGCTTTGAAAATTTCTGGACATGTGGAAAACTTTTACCACTGATCCGTGGGTGCTACAGGTCCTTGCATCAGGATTACTTATTAAGTTCACATCTCCATCACCATTATCTCCCCAACCAGTAGTGTTTCCGCCTCCCACAGATCCTCAGATTTTGGAACTTTGTTCCACAGCTATCAGGGATTTGTTGGTCAAGGGGTCAGTGGAGAGAGTCATTCCATTTGTTCCTGGGTTCTATTCTCATCTGTTTGTTGTGCCTAATAAGATTGTAGATTGGCATCTGGTCATCGATCTTTCTTGTCTAAATCAATTCTTGGAGCCTCCAAAGTTCATGATGGAGTCATTTCTCACTCTATGTTAATATTTTTCACCAGGACTATGAATGACCAAGTTCGATGTTCTCAACACCTATCTGCACGTTTCCTTAGTGGATTCGTCACACCACTATCTGCGTTTTGTGCACAAGGATCTGGTGCTGCAATTCAGAACTCTGCTCTTCAAACTAGCATTGGTTCCATATGTGCTTTGCCAAATCATACAAATATTTTCTCATCACCCCCATTCATTGGGCCTGGGCTCACACCATTCCATGGACATCTGGCTACTGTTGGCATCATCTTGTCAATTGGAGGTAGGTCACACCCAGATACTGTTTTCTGAAGCAACCAAGGGAGGATTTCTTATCAGAGCTGAGACATCTATTTTCACTTCAACACAATATATTTTCAATCTGGGTGTCTTTTTCAACACGTATCTCAGTCGGGCACAGCCAACTCCCATCTGGCTATGCAATGGTACAGACAGTGTGACTCTTTCTCATGCCTCCTACTCCCATGGTTTATCTTTTAGGGATGTAGACATCACTTGAATTCCTCATTCCTTTGAGATGAGTATGCATGAGATTCCTTAAGTGGTCTCTACGTGATCAGTGGATCTTGAACAGTGATCCACTGGATTTCCCAGTTTTCTTATTCGGATTCAACATCTTTGATCTCGAGTGGTGGTTAGATCAGAACAGTACTATGATTACTGTTCCTCTGCTGTCTCCTCGTCCAGTGCTCCATCATTTCAATTCAGGGATGGGGTGCATATCTTAATGGTCAGGAATTTCATGGTTTATGGAGGCTTCCCTCCACATCAGTGTTTTATAACTCCTTGCTGTTTAAAGTGTGATGTCTCAAGGTCTGAAATTATTGAGGGGCAAAGTCATCATGCTTCAAACTCCAACAATTCTATGGTGGTGTCTTACATTTCCTGTCAAGAGAGCATACAGTCCAGGTCTCTTTGTTTTTGAACCTCGGATCTTCTAAATTGGGCCCACTTCCATCATATCATCCTACTAGATGGCTATGTTCAGGGGTGATGAATTTGGTGGTAGATTAATTGTCTTGACCTTACCAGATTCTCATAACTGAATGGGTGCTTCATCGAGGGGTTTTCTGTTAGATTTGCTTTTGGTTTAGGACACCAATGATCGATATGTTTGCCACTCATTGGAACACTCCACTACCAGAATTTTGATTTCTAGTACCTCACCCTTGGGCATTGGCAACAGATGCATTCAGTCAGGAATGGACTGGATTGCACCTGTATGCCTACCTACTTATTCATCTGCCACCCAGAGTGCTAGCTGTGATTCGTTCAACTCCTGGTCACATTCTGTTGGTAGCACTGGATTGGCCGGTTCAAGCCTGGTTTCTGCTTCTACATTACTTTCAGCAGTTTCCAACTCTTCCACTTCCTATTTGGTCATCTCTGTTGAGGCAGCAATGATGTGACATTTTACACCCATCCATACTGAAGCTCAAGCTTCATGTGTGGAGTTTATGTGGTCCTTCGCACAGTGTTGGGGTTTAACATCTAAGGTTTCCATGTACCTGTCTCAGTCTCTGTGTCATCTCACAAATGACATTTATCAATGAAAATGGTACACATATTGACAATGGTATATTGTGAGGAGGTTGAACCCACTTCATCCAGATATTCCAATCGTAGCTCATTTTGTGACCTGACTCTTTGACAAGGGTTTTGCATCTTCCAACAATTGCCTTGTATCAAGCAGCCTTATCAGCTACCTTTGGATACTTGGAGAGACAGTAAATCGTTGAGTCCCCAGTGCTCTCCGGCCTTTTCAAGTTGCTTCAGGCCCTTCATCCCAAACGACCATTTCAATTACCTAACTGAGATATAAAGGTGGTGTTAAATGCTCTCTCTTAACATCTATTTGAGCCCTTAGCATCATCTACTATGCATCATCTTTCCCTTAAAGTATTTTTTGTTGCTGCCAAGTCTGCGGATGTCGCCAGTCAGAGTTATTTGCACTACATTTGCACTGGACACTTTATCATTCTATCTACATCCTTCTATGCCCAGACAGGTCATTCATACCTGAGACACTGGCAAATAGGGAAGGAGATAAATCCTTTTCACTGATTTATCTTACCACTCTTTCTCAATTCTATGACTAATTGGATCCCAATTGTTTGTTATGTCTGGTGAGAGCCTTGAAGTGTTATGTGGCCCTCACTAAAGCTTTTAGGGGTGCTGGATAATGATTTTTATTCATTGTGATCCTTCAGTTTCCCAGGATTTATCCCCAGTTACTTTGATAGGGTGGGTATGAAAATTGATCAGTATTGCTTATTCTGGGCTCTATTTGGAGGTAAGGAGACTTCTGCGAGTCGTGTCTCATCAGATTCGTCACATTTCTATGTCATTAGCAGCCTGGTTGAATTACCTGCTGGAGGACACTGTGCAGGCTGGTATGTGAATCTCCCTCAATACTTTTATCTCACGTTATTTGCATGACCTGGCAGTATATTCCTCTGAGGGTTTTCGACTACCTCCTGTAGCTAGCTGCTATATTATACAGAGGGGTGAATATTTTCATTACTCATCTCATCTCTTCTTTCCTTTCCAGAGTCCCTTACCTCTTTTTCACAGGATCCCACTCTGTGGCGAGTGTTGCCCAGTCATGTGTGCTTTTACCAAACCAAATCTGCACAAGCAACCGTTAACACAGTATATTTTATCTAGGTTGCAACAGACTCTTTAGAAATGAGGTGTTCCATAATACCACCTAGAGGCAGACTGGGTGGTATTACTGTATTATGCTGGACTGCCACTCATGGACTATCATGAGTAAAGCATAAGGGTATCCTGCCTGTCCCTGCCGATCATTGGATTGAATAAATTGGGGTCAGTTTGCTTTGAAAAATTGAAGAAATTTGGTTTACCTATTGCACTGTTTCCAGAGCATTGTGGAAATATATATGGGTGTTCACAATTCCAGACTGGATGAGTTCTGTTTCCTCAGGTTGAGTATGGCGTACAGGATCCAATCATTCCAAGTTTGGAATGTTGTCTTTCAGAATTTTTCAGGTTGAGAAGAGGGTTTGTTCATTTCAGTGTTGCTTACCTTCTTGTCATGATTTCAGTGGCTCGTAATACATCACTCTATAGCTACAGGTTGGGATCAACTCACAAATATATCTATTGTGGTCTAAATGCCCTAGCCACCAATGTGGGATTTAAGGGACATGGCCCTATAATTCCAACCCTGAGCAATGGGACATCGGTTACCTAGTTGGGGCCTGGCCAGTGGTGATGAGGGATCACATCAACTTCCACCCACACTGCATTTTTAAGTTCCAGGTGAAGAGCATACCTGTTCTGGATGTAGTGCTGTTCCTCCTCTAAGGTGCTAGACTTCTGTTGGCATGACCACGATCTATGCAGACTATTCTATGTGGATAATGCCATCACTGGCCCAACCATATCAATGTGGGATTCTAGCTATAGTGTGAGAGGAGGTAAGTTTGTTTTGGAAGCTAGCATTTTCTTAAATCAAAAATGTTTTTCCAATAATAGCTCCGTTCATACTCTCCTGCCCTTCCTTCCCACTAAGAGCCAGTGTTAGAGACTGCAGATTGGGACAGTCTTGAAAAAGTGACAATGTTATCATAAAGGAGGTGCTTATATACAGAAACACGATAGAGGGTGCATTGAAGTAGGTGGAGAGTGTCAAAAGACAAATGTTGCCAAGGGCACTTAAGTGGGGAATAAACTACTGGAACAAGTGATAGAAAATCAGACCAATGCTTAGATGGGCAAAGGTAAAGAAGCCCTAGCAATCGAGTCATAGCTGTAGTGTGAGAGAAGATAAGTATTATTGGAAATACATTTTTTATTTAAGAATATGTTAACATTTATCATATAACTGGTTTAGCCTTTTTATCTCATTACTTTTTACACCAGCTGAAATCTTAGAATCTAGTTATTAGGTAGCAGGATCTGATTATCTATTTATCTGCCATTCTCTGAGAAGGGCACACATGTACAGTGAAGTGTTTTAGACATTACCTTCAGCCAATAAATTTTCCATCCTATTAATATCTTGAGAAAGCCATGTTATACTATCAGTTTTTTGTTTAGAAACTAAAAAACAACCATAATTCTTTCTGTAATAATTAGTTATTCAGTGATTACAAAGGCTTATATTTAAGCAGATACTTAAGCTCAGAGTTAAAATATAAATGAATAGATGGAGAAATAGATTTATTAACAAAGTATTAATCAGGACATTATTCCTTTAAGCATAAAGGTGACAAAGAAACCATCTACACTACAGGGTACTAGTTTTAATTTAAAATGTATTCTTTCTAAAATCTCCATGAAGGTAAACAGTTTTTAACTTACTCTTTATAGTGATTTTCCTATGTGGCTGCATCCTGTTTTGTTTAATCTTTTTCTAAGGGTATATTGGTTTACCTTTACTCCTTTTTTAAAAGGAAGATTTTTCTATGAATGTGACTACATTAGCAAGCATAAAAGTTAAGTCACATTGGTGCATTCTTGTATATGTTTCCATAGTTCATTCACCTAGAAGTATTACATTTTCTTACTCTGAAGTTGAAGAATGTGATCATCTTATATTTGAGTATAATGACGAGGTTGATGACAAATTGTCTAAAACTGTTATAAATTATTTTCAAATTACTACTTTTTATGCATTTAGTTCAAACATTGGAACATAACACACTGATATGCAGTTATTTTATTGTTGTATATTTATAAAAACAGTAACCAGATGACCTTTTTTGAGGTCTGTTAACTACATATCCTTTCTGTTTGTTAGGTGGTTTACTAGATATTGAAAGCATCTTGTATGATGGTGAAATGGTAAGCATAATTCCTAAATCTCATATTCACTCACAACAACAATATTAGTGTAGTTTGTATTATTACTTTAAAAAGTCAGTTTATTATATTTTCATACATTTTTAGAACATGTATTGTTAGGTAATACAACTGCATGATAAATTTCCAAGTTCTAGTTTATTTAGATTTCTACTGCAATTTAGATGATTTTTGGTACCTTTAATGTTAAGATCAAGTCTTTAAATTTTTACATGTTTAAATGTAAAAAAAAAAACAGTCTTATCATTTGAATTGTGTTTGTTTGTTATTAAACATAAAGCTGCACCATGGACTGTCTATGCTCCGACAACCATTGATATCAAAACCTGATTTTTAGCATTGTAAGCACTCAGACTTACCAATGAGGTACTGGGAAGATATCATTTGCTGGCAGCAAATGTAGTTACATTATTTAGTAATAAGAGAACGTTTACAATATTGAGTTCATTGTTCTACAATATGTGAAGCTGCTGTTCTAGTTAAAGAATCTAATCTCAAACCATTTCTACAGTTTTATGTAGAATCTGTGTCAGTTGGTATACCCTGTTATTTTCTCTGTCTATTTTGGAGTCTAATTACATGTACCATTGTGTTTTTGTTATAGCCATTTTATATCATTATGTTTCTCTTTGTGTGGCTATCTCTAAATCTGTGTATTAGTCCCACTATGCAACTTTTATCCATTTTTCTATTAACCTAGCAGAATACTTTTCTACCTATTAATATTTTTCTTTAAGTCAGTCTAGCAGCTACTTGATTTTTCCTTGATCTCTTTAGCCAGGCATGAGCATGGTCTACCCATTTTTATCTTTATATTTCTATCAGTTTAGCGACTTGTTTTCCTGTCTAATATCTAATATCGCTATCTGTATGTATGGTTTTTCTTGTCTGCTTGTTTATTTCTTTAATTGTTTATGAGTCTTTTCTACTTATTCATATACATAAATTATTAAAACCTAGTTACCTCTGTTTTTAAATACTTTTTTACTCACTGTTATTGTAGCTACTGTAGTCTGCTTGTCAATCTTTTAAGCTAATTTCTATACTTTTCTGTTTTTTATGTATATTTTTTCAGCTTAATTGCCTTTTAGTTTATTTTTTTGCTGTTGCCTCAGTTATAAGAAAGAGTACAATTCCACAATTTGAGTTGCTTAACAGAGTCAGCACAATCACATTTGCTATATTGTGTAATATTCTGCGATGTTGAAATCTTATAGGAATGAATTTGTAAATCTCACAAAATGTTTGTCATTTCAAATTAAAAGAAAAATTAGGTGGTTAAAAAATGGCATAAATGACATGATATTCCTTATTCAAACACCTAGTTATAATATATAAATACTTAGAATCACTGTAATCAGTTGTTTAAAATTCTGTTTCAGAAGACTGATGAAAGGATCTTAAGCGTATGGAAAATTTAAGTTCTGTATATTTATGGTTTGATCTTGAAGAGTATTTGTGACTAAATATTACCTAGAACTGTTCCAGTGAAGTATGGTTTAGTTTTACTAGAACCGTTCCAATGAAGTATGGTTTAGTTTTACGAGAACCGTTTCAATGAAGTATGGTTTAGTTTTACTAGAACCGTTCCAGTGAAGTATGGTTTAGTTTTGCTAGAACTGTTACAGTGAAGTATGCTTTAGTTTTACCAGAACTGTTCCAGTGAAGTATGGTTTAGTTTTTCTTTCCCAATAATTTACCACAACTGGCTGAAATACTGCATTACTTATGGGTCTTTCTTCTCCCACAGGTTTTAATCTTGGTGTTTATTTTTCTTTGTTAACGATACATTTTAGACCCCAGATTATTGTCGTTTAGTTCACATTGGGTTGAAAGTTTATATTATATATATATACACCTGGAA
>NW_013668979.1:83091-97552 GCF_000517525.1 Limulus polyphemus
TATTGGACGTGAAGAAGGGAGTAAGTGCACGTGGGGAAAAAAACGCGCCTGATTTAAATGTCACACCTGAACGCTCACATTCTTTTAATTATGTTTGAAATTATGAACATTGCTCAACATCATGAAAATTAAACCTTATTTTCAATAAGCAATCCTGAAAAATATTTGGGGGTGCTTAACTTTTTTCCAGGTGTATATATATGTCTGATACAAAACAATAAGACAAGAATCAGATATAGTATTTTACCATAAGTGACAATATAGTGTACAGGTGTATTATTTTTTGTTCATGGTACAGGAACAAGAACAACAGCAGAATTAATTCAGCCATTAAGTCTAAACGTTGATACACACATGTATGAGGACACTGTTTATCATGGGAAATTCATTATCATGTAGGCCACGAATCTACGCTCTACACGGTACCATTTTAAAATTCAGATTTGTAGTCAAGGGTTCCTTTGTATTTTGATAAAATGTACTTATAATTTCACGATGCAATTTAAACTTGCGCAATAACGACAGATCATTAGTTCATCATATAGAATCTATCTTTGCTGACGCGTAAAAAGGAAGTATATGTGACGACACAAGTATGGGAACAAAGACGGAAAGCCGTAGTTTCTCAAGTCACTGGATGACCGTGCTACGTAGAACAATGTATCCTGAATCCATAAAGAAGAAATAGGTTTAAGCTTTACAGTTAATAGAGAAATATTCGTACAAATTACACTTATAAATTAATTTGTATTCTCATACACACAGTCAAGTGAGTTTGATTTATAATAATTCGTGTGAGGAATATAAAAGCAGGTTTTACTTTGAAAAAAAAAATACATGTTTCAGTAGATTTACATTTGATTTTTTGTTTCGTATTCTAACTTCTATATTGCTTTTACTTTATTAAAAGAAACAGCTAAAATATAGTGAACGAGTGCATTTGTATTATCTGTATGCAGAATTTAATATTCTCTTATACTGTGAGTTTCTGTATACATATCACTATTTGTTGTTTGTATATGTATGCAATATTTGTTTGTGGAATTTGTGTGTGTATGCATGTATTTGTTGCTTGTGCCTGTTCATACGTGTAGGTGCTGTTGGTGAGTATGTGTGAATTTCGTGAAAGATGATATTTTTCAACTTACTATTTGAAGACATACTTTATAGTGCAAAACTGTTAAAGACGGTAAAATGTGTGGATGTTATTTATAATTCCCACGCGGTAAAAATATTTTATAGTTGTATTAACCTTTAGACGAATACAAAATCGATAGTCGGAAGCTTTGAAAACCATTCCTCTGTGTCTGCTTGCTTATATGCTCGTGATGCTTCCCTCTAGAATCCCCAGCAGGGGGTGCGGCCTTACCACACACTGGTGATAAAAATGGCTTAGTTCTTTTCCGCTTCTAGATTGAAAATAGCACCAAAGTGATCGCAGACAAAACGTTCTTTAGCTGCGTACTTAGGGCAGCAAATCATTTCTGTATTATATACACAATATGCCGGGATTATACAGAAGGAGCTACATGTGTCTGTGCACTCTATTCATTTTGCCAAATAATATTTATGTGTATATTAGAGTAGGTTAGCTTATGCCAGAAAGAAAACTAAAACTGGAATTTTTTTGTAAGGTCAGGTTGTAAAGATTCAACAAATGTTGTGTCCCCCCAAAAAACAACTTAGACTTTTATTATAAACGTTAATATAGGGTTTTATGTTAAAAACCCATTGCTTTTATTATCCAGTAATGAAGCCATATATAGTGAATAACTTTTCTTTCAGTGTTCAGATGGATTTATTATTATTGGTTATTATTTTTGTTTTTGCGAAATGTTTGGTTTTTCACCGATTGCAGTGTAGTTGGATACGTTATTATAATAAACCTACTATAATTTGAAAGAAGTTTGTTTGTGTGTTTGTTTGTCCTCTAACTCCCCCTAGGCTTTTGTATTTGGACCTGTCAAATATGGTTTAATCAACTAAGAATGATTCGGAATGCGTAAAGAAGAAATTATTTTTATTTTAAAGTGCACGCTGTCATAGCTCCAGTGATGGCTAAATATAGATTAGTTAGTGGGGGCGGCCACTAGAGGTACTGATTGGATTTCACCAGTTTCCTCTTTCATTATATGGGGTATATATATATATACAGTCTGTGTACTTTTTTATGTGCATAATTGTTAAAAATTTCGTTTCTAAATTTCATCAGTCATTTGAGGGGGTTTAATATTCATTGGTATAAACATCTTATAACGATATCTATCAACAGTGTGTGCTTATTATAAGAAATTCAAATATATATACATTATTTCTTTCTCTGTATTTTACATGTCAGTCAGGGGGTGATAATTTAAAAAAGTATATGAGAGAACTTTATCGAGAATAGAAAGGACAACTGAACATGGCCAGGTAGTTAGGGCGCTCGACTCGCGATCTGAGGGTCACAGGTTCGAATCCCCGTCACACCTAACATGCTCGCCCTTTCATCCGTGGAGATGTTATAATGTGACGATCTGTTCTACTATTCGTTGGTAAATGAGTAGCCTAAGAGTTGGCGGTGGGTGGTGATGACTAGCTGCCTTCCCTCTAGTCTTACACTGCTAAATTAGGGATGGCTAGCGCAGATAGCCCTCGTGTAGCTTTGCGCGAAATTCAAAACAAACAAACACACAAACAATCTTCCGATTAAAATATTAAGAGAGCACGTGGCTGGACACGTATGTAAAATTCAGTTTATTAATGTTTGTTTTATTATTATAATTCAATAATACTTTCAAACACGTGCTTCGTTATTTTACTATTTTTGAATGTGGCCAAGGTTATATATAATGTTTCAGTTAGTGCCACGAGATGTATGTTGGTGTTTTATACAGGGTGTCCGAAAAATCTGGAACCATAAGTGATTTGCAGCTCTTCTTAATTTCGGTACGAGACTGATTATAGTGTTGTCAAAGCATAAGAAGGCCGAATTAATCCTGTTGTTAATCCAAACTTGTTTCAAATTAGAAGTGCAGAGTGTGGAACACATTCTGTAAAACACATTGAAGTGCCAATGGTTCTAGACTTTTCGGACATCCTGTATATTCAAAGTTCACAAATGAAATTACGTAACTTGAATTTTTGCTTTGATGTATGGTATTTTATTCAATATAAATTTAATATTAATATATATAACAACAATCTACTAGTAATCCCTTTTAATTGGACATTAAACTCTTGAATAGACCTCTAAACATACACGTAAAATGTGTGACCGCGTTTGTAATGATTACGGTGCTTTATGACTTCTACAAAAAGTTCAAAATGTTACACTTGAGCAAACAATTATGTCCAACATTACATGATGTAAGTCACTTTAGATCCGATGCTGAAATTTTGATATGACTTTTATTAGTATTATTATTATTGTATTCTTAAGATGAGATAAAAGTTACTGTGTATCAAGGTAACATTACAGCTTCACTCTTTTCCCTTTTTTTTTTTCATTGATTTGTTTGGCATATATTTTTATACACTTGTACCAACTAGTTTTGCATTCTCTGGTGCACTGATAACATCAGAGATAATGACAACAACCGCAATATATAAAGAAACATCAGAAATTGTTTAATAAACTTATAAAGAGTTTTTTAAACCGTGTATTTGAAGCAATTTCAGACTGAACAGAATGTTAATACAAAGTGAGAAACAATGGTTATTCAATCAAAAACGATGAATGATGGAAGGCACTTCTAGTTGAAAAAGAATAAGAGGTTTGAATTACATATTTTATTCTGAAGAGATTCTGTTTTAACCTACAGTATGATATTATATACATGAAAACAATAACGTCATATCTCTTAAAGCGTAAGCACTATCCACGTTAATGTTAGTCATTCCGGTGTAAAAATAAGGACGGGGCACGTTTTCAAGATTTCACTTGACGAGCCAGTAGTAATGATCACTGTTCTCTTTTACATAGTGTACCCCACTCTACAGCAAACATTCCCAAGTGAAGGCACAAATCACATTAAAAGGGAATGCCCCAGATTAATAGGTAACTAGGACAAAAGTAATTTAGCAACATCATATGACCAACATACACGCACTAAAACTAAACACAAGTAGAAATGTATACGTTCAAAAAAGTTTGAAAATACTAGATGAAAATGAAATACTCATCTTATTAAATTATAAAAGACTAGAAACACTAAATATGTTTTGCATACCTCATATTTTTTCCCTTCTTCACTTTCAGGGTGTCCTGGCTGTTCTTAACATTAAAGTTTAAAATCCAGTGAAATATATATATATATATATATAAATTAAATCTGTTTCTTAAACTTGTATATCAACGAAAAGGGTAATATTATGTACAATGTTTCATTCACGTACAAAGCACTTGTTAAATGAAGTAATGACTAAAATATCGCAGATTCTGAAAGCCAGTTTGATTTGTCAGTTACGAAGGGTATTGTAGTAAAATAAGACTAAAGTGAATTGCCTTTTGATGAATAGTTGAATATTTGTTCATTGTTGCATGGAGGTAGGTCTTTTGAGGAAATAGAAATAAAAATTATTTAAAAAGCAGAGGGTTACCATCTACCGTCATGGTAGCCCCAACAGCCAATTCTCGAGGGCTCACAATGAATTTCTTGTAGAGGGTGTTGTTTTTTGGATGATCTTCTTGGTACACGTAAGAGCTTTTTGGATTTGTGGCAACTCATTCTGCAGATTTTCTGATCCAAGACCCAGTTTATTACCTGAGCCTGGTAGTGGAAATTCAGAGTAGCTGTCTGTGAATGGTGTAGCTCATTGGAATTTATTTTGTAGCCATGGATGGGAACCCCTTGATGGATGATGGTTGTGGCTGTAGGTGAGTTTCCTTAATTGATGGTGATGTGGCCATTGGTGTAGAAGCCCCAACATTAATATCCACCAAGGCTAAAGCTTTCAGTGCTGTATGTTGCACAGGCAACATCACTGATATTGAAATAAAGAGATTGGATCTTTCTTGTATTTGGAATGCTTCCAGCCAGATTTTAGGTCTAGAAATATCTTCTTGGATATTGGAATATAGTGGCCCTGTCAAAGGTGTATTCGCATTTGGTGTCACCAGTTGTTTCATTATCTTCTACCTTATCTTGATAGGCCATTTCATGGGTCCATGGTGACAATTCATAGTCTTTGTTGGATCAATTTTTACAAATGAAAACAACATTTGTGGTATTAATGTCAATGGGTTGGTTGAGCTGCAGCATGGTTGTTGCCACTGATGATTCATTTGGCTCCCAAGGGGTGGGTGGCACTTCTTTTGGCATCTGTGGAACTGGAAGAATGGTCGCGAGTCTGTGGCAGTTGGTTTATTTCTGATTACCCTAGAGATAACTCATTATTTTCTTCTGCTCGAGCCTGCACATGTCCAATGAGTCATTTTAACAATTCATCTTCATCCATTGGCTGAATCGGCACAAACCAGCAACACACATCTTAAGTACCAAAGGGTAGTCCTGTGTGTCTACATGTCTTCTAAGTCACCAGAAAGAAAACTTTCTTAATCATCTTCCTCCATATTGGCAGTGAAAAAGTGGGTTAAGCACGAAAATTAACTTTTTATCGTGACTGGATGGTTGAATGGACGAAGTAACAAGAAGGGGTAAGAAATTGATATTATATTGAAAAAATTGGGTTTGAAGTTCCACCAGAAGTGTAGGTTTCAAAGTTGTAATGGCCTAGTTGCAACCATTATCTGTTCTGAAGACAAAATTTAGATGCAGAGTGTCAAAACTATGGCATTGATCAAGTGTCATTTCTATATGTACACATCTACTCACGTGTTTATAAGAATTGTATCCTTTACACCCGTAAAAATCCCAGCCCAACAAACATCTTTAGAGCCTCTCACTTGATGAGCGTGTAGCTGTGCTACCCACTGTTACTATTAAAACAGTTAACACAGCTGCCTTTCTCATACATGTGAGCCTTCATATGTTGTCTGGTTCTTATAATAACAGAAATTGGGTCTAAAGGGAAAGGGTTAATTGTAAGTATTTGTTCTTATGCAAATAACTGAAACAGAATAGCCACTGTTGAGTGCCAACCTCTGTATTCTTACTATAGGAACCCACTAATGTAGACACCTTGCTTTCACTAGACTTCTTTTCAAATACAAGTTGCACACACCAGTTGGTAGAATTTCAGACTATTTATGTGAGCTTCCTGGCCTATTACTGACAAAAACATACATCCCACTCTGCTCTGGGTGCATTATAAAAGCGAGGATAACACCCAACTATTCAGCAGCCAAGAGTTGGTGGTAGGTGGAGTTGACTATCGCTTTAAAATTAGGGATGGCTACTTTTGTGTGCAACCTATATAAACTTTACGCATGCGTACACACATTCTCAGATGGATTTTCACCCAAAACATTCTTCAAATGTTCGCTGCAAAAATTGTCACCTAAATGCTATGACAGCATAGGTTGCAACATACTTTCAGTTTTCAGATTTACTTGGAACCCTTGTGATTACTCACAGTCGTGCCAACTGTAAATTTTCTAGGCATCACAACTAATAACATCAGCAGTCCTAGTTATGAATCTACAAGTATCATGCGATTTGCTGTGCTGAAATTCCACTACTACACAGCTAGATATTTCGTGAGTGATTTTCGCAAGATGTCATACAACGAGCTTCACTGTATGGCTTAGAAACTAGTACCTACCATGCTTTTTACGTCCTGACTTTACAGTAATCAGTTGGAAATCACATAATGTATTGGTGGCTGACTTGCCCTCAAAAGAACACCAACTTGTCGCATTACAGCCACCTCAGGAGGTGGTCTTGATAGTGTACTGCCACTTTGGGGTTCTTCTTCTCATGTGGCTTGTTCAAAGTTATTACTTTGAACTTATTCTTTACGGATACGGTCTCTTTCAGGGTGAAAATGTGTCTCACATCCTAATGATGCTGCATCATCTCACTTGGTAGTTTCTTGCCAAACTTGTTAGTGAGAATATCCTCGTGATTTGTGGATACCACATGCGTTACATCTCTCAGTGTAGATGACATGCATGAACTGCATAAGTGTCTTATGTTTTCTGTGGGACCACACTTTTTAACCTTAAACTCTGTTCTCTTGTTTACTGGGTTGAAATGTGGTGCAGTTCAGCCACGACAGTATGTCAGTCATACGGTTATTCCGCAATCAAATACTCGATTGAGTCAAGCACTAGACTCTCTAAACGCAACAGCAAGGACTATACCACCTGTTTTTGAATCCAACAATCCTAGCAAGTTACTTGCTATAAACGGTTTAAGAAATTACCCAAGGTTGCTGCTTTAGCTGCATCCTTAAACGTCTTGAGAGAAACTTACTTAATCTCACAGGAACCTGTGGTGGTAGCAATTTTTCTCCCATGAATTTTCTAAAACATTGGGGTATGGGGTAATAGGTGTGCTCAGAGAACCTTATGTTTAGACAAACACTTCTACTCCTGGGCCACGGAACGAGTTACACAGAGAGAGGTACATTCGTGGACTCTGCGTGGCTCTAAGTCTCTTCATGATAATGGTTACATTAGCAGCATACCTACCATTATGAAAGGGTTACGGTTACTTCGTGTATCACTGTCTTCACCAGTTGGTGCCTGCTATCTTACAGTTTGACAAAACGGCTTGGACAGGCAGGTGTGTTTCTACAGGAGTCCCTGTTTCTTTTGTCTGATCTTAGGTGGCATTTACCAGACTGCGGACGGGGCTACCGTAATTAGCAAAAGCCCCAGAGTCCTGTAGAAACCACTCATACAGTCTGAAACTCTGGAAACTGAACATCACCATAATAACCCTCAGTCAACTGTACCTCCTGTGCATTAAGATCGATCCTCGTGGACAGAACTCGATCAACATCTCTAGAGCCAGATTAGGATAATTCTCCTAATTTAGACTTTGGTTGCAGTGAGATTGTGGTCATGGACTTTCGTAGCAGTGGCAAAAGTCCAACATCCAGGAGAGAACTTATTCAAGGTCCAACCACTCTCACACCCTCAGTGAATGGCACTTCCAATTGGTTATAAATCCTTAGACCTAAGGAAAATGCTGTTTCCTCTAGTACGAAGTTAGTTAAATCACACAAAATCTGAATGAGCTTAGTAAAATGCACTGGTCGAAGAAACAGAAAACACATCCTGTGATCGCTACATCTTTGACTGAGTGTGAAGCAGAACTGAGACTGAACACAATGTTAAAATAAATTGAAAATCAATCTTAATTAAACCGAAAACAATCAAAACGAACAAGTGGACTGGACGATGGATATTGCTTCTAGCTGACCGAAAGAAATTATATAAGTTCTCTGTCGTATTTTAATCAGATTCCCTTTCTCAGAGAGCATGCTCTAAATACGGCAATTATTTTATGCCAGTCCTGCATATTAACTATTTTTTTTTATTTCTGGCCACACTAAGTGTGAATACTAACTTTTATAATTTTGCAATGTTTAACAAATGCATCTACAAACTGTAAGTCAAACATGTGAAAATAGTACAGTTAAAAGTTTGGAAGGAATACAGGACCAACACTTATCATTAGTGCTTAGACATATTGAAACTATGAAGTCATAATTTTAACTGACTTTATGTAAGTTTGAATTATTAATTTTATTGTGCTAGTGAAATTATTAATATAAAATCATATATACTGTGAACATGCCTACATGCAATTATCAAATGAAACCGGAGATGGACGCTAAAATCAGGCTCGCGTGTTTACTTTGTTATTACAAATTTTGTCTTACCGGCAAATTTAGCGTAGCTTTAGATATAAAAAGATTTGCAATAACGAATGTAAAATCACAATAAAAATAAATTCTTTGACGTAGTTAATTGTCTTGTTCTGTTGTGCACTTTTTAAATATAAACAAGTGCTATGATCTGTTTCCTGATCGATCCATCCCTAATTTTGAACTGATAGACTAGGGAAAAAGCAATTAGTCAACAGTACCCATCGCCAACTTTTGGGCTACTCTAATCAAATACTGGGATTTGACCGTCGCTCATATAATGATCCACGGCCCTAAGTGCGGATCGCGATTTTGCGGCAACGGAGCACGAATCGTAGAGCCTCGTATTCATAGGTTGGCCCGTTAATCCTATAACGTGGAAGAATGTTCTTACGGGGAAGATAATTGTTGTTTTAGTGCCAAGCTACACAATGGGCTATCTGCCTTCCTTCCACCGCGGCGCCCCACAGTGGCACAGCGGTATGTCTGCGGACTTACAACGCTAGAAACCGGGTTTCGATACCCGTGATGGGCAGAGCACAGATAGCCCATTGTGTAGCTTTGTGCTTATTTCCAAAAGAATCCACTGCGGAAAATCGAACCCTGGATAGCATTGTAAGTCCGTAAACTTACCGCTGAGCCACCGTTGGATTGTTTATTTGTTGTATCGCGAGTATCGAAACCCGATTTGCTGCGTTATAACTCTCAGGCGCTGAGCCACCGGAGGACAGGGAAAGAAAAGTTCGAGGATATTTAATAAAAAAATTTAGAAAAAAACGACACTTAAACTCCGGATATATATATATATATAAGATTTTTTTTATATTTTAATCAACGCTTTGCCTTTGCGGCTTCATCAGGGTTAATATGCACAGCTCTTTGACGTTGGATCCCCGTTCATATAATGTTATTTTTTCGGCAGTGTTGTAGAAAGCCTAGTTGTTTTTCTGTCCTGACGGTTTGTTTGTATGCACGAGGTATACTGCTGTAGCTCTACGATGTGTTCGGTCGATTGCCGGAAATTTTTTGTTGTCCTTCAAAATTGTTAGTGCACACTGGAGTGATTTTCATATTTTGATAAAAGTTTAGAAAAAGCTTCCTTTAAACTCCAGATATATATATATATATAAGTAATTTTTTTATTCTAACCAACGTTTCGCCTTTGCGGCTTCATCAGGGGTAATATACACGCTGATATTTCGGTAAATTATAGAGACAATTCTAATACAGTGTTTTTTTTTCAGGAATCTAAGATAAAATACGTGAACATCTCTCGTCTGCTCTCTCTACCGTTGAAAAATAGAGCACGGAACAGGTGGTGTACGGTTTGAAGGTGCTTATTTGTTTTATCTGATTCTTTGTCTTCTTCCTTTTATCAATGGGTGTAATTTGTTCTGATACTGTACATTATGCCTGGCATGGCCAGGTGGTTACGGCGCTCGACTCACAATCTGAGAGGGTCGCGGGTTCGAATCCACGTCCCACCAAAATGCTCGTCCTTTCAGCGTTATAATGTTAAGGTCAATCCCACTATTTGTTGGAAAAAGAGTAATCCACGAGTTGGCGGTGGGTGGTGATGACTAGCTGCCTTCCCTCTAGCCTTTCACTGCTAAAGTAGGGACGGCTAGCCCTCGTGTAGCTTTGCGCGAACTTAAAAACAAACCAAACTACTATACATTTCATCAACAAATATAACAATACGTGCGTAAATATGTGACTTATTTGCTTGAAATTCCTTCTTTCGTGTGATAGCTGTTTAGTCTGCCATAGCCTTATAAGTTAGTAACTTGAACTAGGCATTGTGTACAA
Source organism: Limulus polyphemus (assembly GCF_000517525.1). Lineage (NCBI taxonomy): Eukaryota > Metazoa > Arthropoda > Merostomata > Xiphosura > Limulidae > Limulus > Limulus polyphemus. Next base: position 93,661 of record NW_013668979.1, read on the forward strand.
ATAATAAAAAAATAACGCCGTAAAAGGTACTTGGATAGTTGTGATTTGTCGGTTTAAAAATATTTTGGCAAAAACCGACTTCAGAAGAAGTTGTCGAATACGATTAAGTTAGATTTATCACTAACCACCGTTGAAGAGGTGGTAAAATAGAAAACAATAAAAGATCAACTTTAGGATATGTAGTACAATACAAAACAATGAAATATCAACTTTAGAATATGTCATACAATACAAAACAATGAAATATCAACTTTAGAATATGTCATACAATACAAAACAATGAAATATCAACTTTAGAATATGTCATACAATACAATACAATGAAAGATCAACTTTAGGATATGTAGTACAATACAAAACAATGAAATATCAACTTTAGAATATGTCATACAATACAAAACAATGAAATATCAACTTTAGAATATGTCATACAATACAATGAAAGATCAACTTTAGAATATGTCATACAATACAAAACAATAAAAGATCAACCTTAGAACATGCCAAAGAATACAAAACAATGAAAGATCAACCTTAGAATATGCTATACAATACAAAACAATGAAAGATCAAACTCAAAATATGACATAGAATACAAAACAATGAAATATCAACCTTAAAATATGCCAAAGAATACCAAACAATGAAAGATCAACTTTAGAATATGTCATACAATACAAAACAATGAAAGATCAACCTTAGAACATGCCAAAGAATACAAAACAATGAAAGATCAACCTTAGAATATGCCATACAATACAAAACAATGAAATATCAACTTTAGAATATGTCATACAATACCAAACAATGAAAGATCAACTGTAGAATATGCCATACAATACAAAACAATGAAAGATCAACCTTAGAATACGCCATACAATACAAAACAGTGAAAGATCAATCTTAGAATATGTCATACAATACAAAACAATGAAAGATCAACTTTAGAATATGTCATACAATACAAAACAATGAAAGATCAACTATAGAATATGTCATACGATACAAAACAATGAAAGATCAACCTTAGAATATGTCGTACTGCTTCTTTGAATTAATTTTATCGTAAATAATGTTTCGAGTAGAAGAAAAGAGAAACATAATCTTTCGGATCCAAATGACTTGCTTGTGAAGAAGCTAGTGTTCTAAAGCAAATAACCCTTATTTCAAAGTAGTTCCCACCCAGTCAAACGATATTGCAATCACTTTCCAAAATATTTGAAATATTAATTAGGAATTGTGCGACTTCGAAGTTCATGTGAGATTTATTATGGATGCTGTGAACGTATATGGAAAATAATTAATTATAGGGGTTTTTCGTTAGTACAACATTACTTCAGCAGTTAGTTAACATTATCATTTTATTAGCACTTATCTATATATATATATATAGTTCACAATAAACAATTCCAGTTTGGTTGTTTTTCTTCTTCAAGACCTTCCTTACACACTTTTCACTAGAGCGGTATTTAGATTGGCAGTTGATAGTTTGTGAAGACAGGACTACGTGCAGTGAACACGTGCCAGGTGATCAGGTTGTGTTCTATTAGAATGCTGATGTAAAAGAAACTGGATGGATTGATGAGTTTTTCATACATGAGCCGATGTTGTGGAATTCAAAAAAGGGAGAGGCCACAGATGCTGACCAATTTCCATGTGTCAGCAGCATTTGATTTGAAGGTGCATGGCGGTAGTGATGGAGAGCTCACTTCGCCTGTAAATTTGAGCATAAGAATGGCTTCCATTCTTTAGAAAAATAAGATGAAGAAAAAAAAACTCAACAGCATTGTTTACGTATATTTTTTTATTTTAAGAAATATTTTTCTGTTGAATTCATTTTTTATACATAAGTATTATAGAAATATATAACGGTGAATTTGCACAGCCACTGTTGTTTCGTAAAAATATCTTGATAAATATCAAAGAACCTGATAAAGGGGGTGATGATTTCGTTTAATTATCATTAATCTTAAGGAAAATTAGTTCTACTACTGTGTACTTTTTTATCGATAGTCTCGACTACCAAGAATGTTCTCGGAATTTGAAAAAAACATTTCTTTGTTTTATTGGGAGCAACTGCTATATATCTGCCTTCTTTGCAGATGATGGTCGATATTTTATTCGGAATCGCTTCTTATTTATTAATTATAGTTGAAATTCCCGTGTGTGACTTACAACTAGAGATTAGATGTTATAGACGTTTTAGTACGAAGTACATGTGCGCTAGTACATCGCAATATAAACGATGTGACCAGGATTATTATTTGTTTTATTATGATGTAATATCAATAACGGATCTTGGTTCTCGTGTTTACGCGTTTTACATAGTAGAACTTGATAGACGGCGTATCCACAGCCGATGTGTGGGTCATATTGCTACAGACACCATATTTACTAGCGTGTGTTTTATCATTCTCACGCTGTAATTTGTACATTAGCTTTTTTTTTATTATTTACCCGGAATTTGCCTTTGATATTGGCTTAAGTTGAAATTATGTGTATAAAATAGAATTAGAATTTTCAACGTAAACGGCGCCTTAATCGTACTATTTGGCTAAATGATCGAGTCAGAGAGGTCAAGTATAGACTATTTTGGACTACTGACCCTAGGGAAGGCAGCTTGTCAGATGTACCTGCTGCCACAAGGACTCTGAACTGAATAACTGGATTGACTGTTACTTTTAGAATGCGCTCACAATAAGCTCAAAGTGCGAAATGTTTCAGCGGCATGAGATTTCGAACCCTGGATCCTTCTATCCGTAGTCCGAATTGCTTATCTCTACTACCTGCCCGACCAAATTCATCAAGATCTTTTCTACAAGGCTAATAAAATCAGTAGACAACAACAAATTTAAATTATATAAGCACTAGTTTGATTTTAAGATAATTATTTTAAGATACTATTTTATTATGAGCTTCCATTTGAAGGAAGACATTTTTTCTTTTTTTTTTGTAAGCCACACCAGGCTGTCTGCTGTGTCCACCGAGGGGAATCGAACCCCTAATTTTGGTAAAAGTGTTTATTGATGAGTTGCAGATTAGATCTAAAGGCTTATCACTAAGTGACTAAAGGATTATAGGGTATATCGTCTTTAACTCTTTCTGCTGTGGACACATGTCTATTTTGTTTTAGTCTTTTAAAGTATATTAATCACATGTGAATTTGTACGATCATTAAAAAAAAGGTATTACTTTCAAGATTCGGATAAGTAATGAAATATTAAAACAAATGTATTTTGTTTTATAGTGTGTTCTAAGAATAAACTTTGTAGTGTGAGAGTTGCTTATGTATAAGTGTGGAAGTGAACGAGTTAAAAGTATCAGACATAAGAATAAAACAATATAGCTGTTACGTTGTAAGTTGTTTTACGTCAGAGTTAGATATTGGGGGATTTTATTTTTTGCGAAAAATATATTGGGTAATAATAATAATAATTCATTAAACTGGAATATGAAGATGCTGCAGTATCGCCTTTGTATTCTATGTTTAGTCTCCCGATGTCTCAGCGATTTGTCTGAAGGCTTGTAACGCTGAAAACCGCAGTTCGATACCGACGGTGGGCATAACATAAACAGTCCATTATGTAGCTTTTTTGCTCAACAAACTATTTTTTATTTATCGATGTACATGCACCTTCTGGGAATATTTATAGATCCAAAATATGTCTGATCTGTGTGTTTTTATTTATAAATTTTCCATCAGTGCAATTATCGTTTTGTTTTTTATAATATATATATATATAGAGTGGCCAGAAAGTAACTTGCTACTGAATAAAATATATCAAATATAAATGATAGTAATGACTGGCATCATAAATAATTAGGGCCCGGCCTGGTCAGGTGGTTAGGGGCGCTCAACTCGCAATCTGAGTGTCGCAGGTTCGAATCCACG
>NW_013668979.1:98552-114058 GCF_000517525.1 Limulus polyphemus
AATTATAATTGATAATATAAATAACTACATGATGATGGAAAGACTGAAAATTTAAATTACATAACAGTTGAAAGGTTAAAATAGTTGAAATAACAAAAGTGGGAAGTAAATTTTTGGCCTCCTTGTGTGGGTATGTTTATAAAAAAATAAATAGATACACAAAAATTTACTTGCTCGTAGCTTAAAATTTATCTACAGCTGTGTGACATAGTTATATTCAACAAAACTGGCTAACAAATCCTATAATGGTAGGTGCCATTGAATATTGTTGTTCTGACTGACAAATCCTATAATGGAAGATGTCATTGAATGTTGTTGTACTGGTTTGCTTCCAACACTAAATATTCATTCAAAGTCCTTTACCTTGCGGGCCGGGCATGAATTAGCGGTTAACTAGCGGGGGATCGAACCTCGAATCATAGCACTGTAAGTCTATAAATTTACCACTTATCCACCGGAGGGCATCATTGAATGTGAAATAATAATAAGTGTTTAAATTTATACGGTCGACTAAGATTGGTGCAAATTGAAACCTATTCCATCAAGTTACTGGACATTCAAAGGATATCGCTAGAATGTTTAAGAATTACGTTGTAAAAAGTGTACAGTGAATATTATGGGTTTATTAGAAACTGATAGGTGCTATAAAATAATACATTTAGGCTGGAAAACGCTACATTTTAACGTAAAAACTGGTGACAATGTTGTTGTTTATTTTTTAATATTTCCTTCTGAATGTATAAAGTATAATATTTCATGGACCTGCACAAACGACTTATCCACTGTCATGATGTCAGGCGATGCAATTTCACCCCGTTTGCTCTCAGCGAGTAGCACTACTTTAGACACAAAAAGCATACAACTTAATAAATGCATTAAATAATCTACGGTACAATAAAGCGTACTGACTTATGTACATGCCGCCAGTGAGCATGTGCAAAACATGTACAACCTCTCAGAGTACAGACACTAGCACTTAAGCTTTAAATCAAACATAACGGAATTTTATATTTACGTGTGAAATATCACATTTTATTTTCACACCCAATAATCCATCGCGATGACATCTCCCAGGACTTGCTTTAAAATACAGCTAACTTATTCCCAATTGCCTGGTGCTAGGCGTGGCCTACTGTTTAGCGTGCCCACACTCCGCACTTTAGGGCCGTGGATGCGCTATAAGAGTGATAGTCAAATTCCACTATTCGGTGAGACAAGACTAGCCAAGAGTTGGCGGTGAATGCTGTTGACTAACTGCTTTCCATCTAATCCATCAGTTCAAAATTGAGGACGGCTATCTGTAAATAACCATTTTGTAGTTTTGCATGAAAATTCTAAACAACAAATACAAAAGTCTATCGTGACTGCTTCTTCTGAAGCTCACTGTATTATAAACCTGATTCGTGTCCAATAATTAATTCATCATGGTGCTTCTTCCAGGGTTCACTTTAGTTTATAATGCAACCGGTAATCGCATGTGACAATTCTCAAGGGGTTGTTTACCCATCTTATGTTCTGAAATAGTACTGATTTCAGTCTTTCCTATGCTGGCTCGTTAACGATTTGGTTCATTAATAAGTAAGACACAAGTTTCTAACCAGTTTAGAGAAGTTGCTGAGTGGACATCAAAAAAGTTTTTACAGTTTCCGTTCTATTTTGGACGCCCTCCAGTGGCACAGCGGTATGTCTACGGACTTACAACGCTAGAATCCGGGTTTCGATACCCGTGGTGGGCAGAGCACAGATAGCCCATTGTGTAGCTTTGTGCTTAATTACAAACAAAGAAAGAAACAAACTATTTTGGACAAAAAGAAGTAGGCCAGGTGGTTAAAGCGCTCGACTCGCAATCTGAGGGTCGCGGGTTCGAATCCCCGTTTCACAAAACATGCTCGCCCTTTCAGCCGTGGGGACGTTATAATGTGACGGTCAATCCCACTATTCGTTGGTGAAAGAGTAGCTCACCACCCACCGCCAAACTCTTGGGCTATGAGTAGCTGCCTTCCCTCTAGTCTTACACTGCTAAATTAGGGACGGCTAGCGCAGATGGCCCTCGTGTAGCTTTGCGCAAAATTCAAAAACAAACAAACACACAGTAACGTTAGTCACCATAAGACTGAGGTAAATACACAGGGCTACTTCAACATTTGAGAATGTAAGGTGAAGCCCATGGTAAAAAAATTAAAATAAATAAAATCTGGCAAATAGTGTAAACAGACAAATGTGAAACACCTGTTTATGCACAGATACAAAAGTGCTTGGAATCCTTTGGAAGTTCCAGATTATTTTCATATAGATGTTGTGATAAAGCAGCGGCTTCTGTGACGTCGTCAGATGACATCTTCCAACACTCGGTGAGAAAGAGTTTGTCTCTGTTTCATGCACCTTAGCGCGCGATTCCAAAGTTTGTGAAGGCGTACCCACTATTTGAGTAAATATGTTTTAATGCGAAATTTAGCACGACTACATAGTGCGATTTTTCCAGAAATCTCATTGTCGGCGCTCTTTCGTCTTATTGGACGCTTTTCAGTATCATTGTATTGTGCATATGGTGTCTCATTTTGTTCGCCATTTTCTTCAAACTTCTCAACATTTAGATGCCGAGTTTCTACGTAATCATGAAGTTATTTCAAAAATTTCACCGCAGTTCCGAAAGCCTCATGTCTGTACTTTAAAACGTTTAACTGATTTTGTTGAATCTTTCTATATGGTCTAAAAGAGTATTTGCCTCAGGACTTGTTTCGGCTCTTTGCTCTCTATTTTCGGCGATATACGCAAAAGCCTCTCCAATCTTGTTATAGCCCTTTGACAGTGATTTTGTTTCACTTGCTTGAGCAGACCACATTGTATCTGAAAGTCGCTTGAGCACTGACTGATCTGATCCAAGAAACCGAAACTTATCAGATCATCGTTGAGTAGATACACTGAAGAAGTCGAAGAACTGTTGTATCAGTCCAAATAAAGATACAACTTTGACGTAACATCCCCAATATATATATTGCTAATTGATTTAAGTTAAAACAATTAGTTTAACTTCATTACCGCAAATGAGATGACAGAGCAAAAGATGTTTCCAGAAGAAGGTGAGTACAGCAGCCATTCCCGATGAATATAATTACCATTGATGTGTCTCCTGAAAATCACATTCTTCGAAAACGTACGACTTTGATCATAATATTGACGTTCAGAAGCATTATAGTCAAAGTTTTGACATTCACTCTGTTTCTTTATAATCTAGTACCTACGTACTTATTCAGTAGTATTCTTCCACAGTTTTGCACAATTGCCGTATTGTGGTTCTCTTTTATAATCTAGTACTTACGTACTTATTCAGTAATATCCTTCCACAGTTTTGCACAATTACCGTATTCTGGTTCTCTTTTATAAACATACTTACTTGTACTCGGTTATTGTGAGTCTTCATTTACCACCACAGCTACAGAGAAAAAGGGCAACTGGGAAAGGCAGTCATTCGGTTGTTTTGTGCTTCTGGTTGACTTTTTCTGCTTCTTCTGTTTATGGTTGCGTTCGTTCGCCTTGTTGAGAGTCAACATGGTTAGTTTGCCCAGTTCGAGCTTTTTTGGTAACAGCTTGTTCAGCTGACTTACCAGAGAAACCCACATCTTATAATTAGTATAATTTTCGTACTTTGTTAAGACGATTTTCCACATTTTCTTCTCGTAGTTTTCTCTTTGCTTTACTGACATGTTACTTAATCCGTACAGGGGGTGTCCAAAACTAGGAATCTTTTAATAACACTAAACTAGCTTGTCCGTTTTATTTTTAAATAACACGTCAATTCTTTTTATGTTACTTAACAGACAGACGTGCTCAATGTCAGGTGGCATATAGTTCTCATTCCTTCCCTTTACTGTAGATTCATCGGAAGTAGAGGGGATGTAATATGTTAGAGTTGTGTAAAAGTTTACACTATATATATTTTAAAAGTTTAAACATTTGAAAAAATTAAACGTAATTACCATCTATAATCCAGACAGAATTATTCTCAAGGTCGGTGGGGCTCCTGGGCACCAGATTTGTCAGCTTTTGTGTTAATACAGCACTGATAATAATAAATTATGCATTATTATTATTTTGTAGACACATTGTTCAAATACATTCACTGCAGTTATTACTAAATATTGTTTAGCTTGAAGACGGCTCCGAGGGAAGAATTGAAAGCTTACTAAGAAAATGTTAAACGGAGAGACAAAACAAAAACAAAAATATTATGTAATTATTATTTTGTAGACACATTGTTCAAATACATTCACTGCAGTTATTACTAAATATTGTTTAGCTTGAAGACGGTTCCGAGGGAAGAATTGAAAGCTTACTAAGAAAATGTTAAACGGAGAGACAGAACAAAACAAAAAAAATTATGTAATTATTATTTTGTACCGTTACCAAATCTTCGTTTATTTTTCACTTGATATTTTTCCATTATTCTTATAACTTGCATAAATAATTTCTCACGTCTGGGCCTGTGGCGATTGCCCATTTATTCCTATGACATTGTATACATCATGAAAGGCAAAGTGTGGCTTCTGCTATTTGTTGTACGTTTTTAAATAGTAATTTATGATATAACTACGATGGCCATGAGTGTTTTACACACACACACACACACATATATATACATATACACTTCCTATCAATCTACGGAACTTGCATCCTGTGTGGTAAAATTAAGTTGTTAGAACACGCGTCAGTATCTGGAGAATCGGATAAAATTTTTATGATTTACATATAAACAGTGTTAGTTCCAGTCGCAGATGAATTGTCTTCTAAGCCAGTTCACGACTTAGTGGTTGAGTTAGCACGTGCTTTTTGACATGGTACGTTGGATTCAGCTTTGTCTACATAGCAATGTTGTCCATCTCTTACTATCGAAATGGAAATCAGGTTACTTTTGCGTAAAATTGGTTTTTTCATCCAACTGCTCAAAATAAAAAATAAATAAAATGATAAATATGTTCACCAATCGTCTGCAGTTTTGTTGAATAGATGTGTTCATGACAGTTTTCATGCATGTTGCATGTATGTGGATAGGGAACTCCGCAGGTACCCTAGGGTGTTCGATAATATTAAGGAAAAATTGAAACTGGACATTCGGCGGTGGTTTTCTGCTTTGTCGACATATTGTACAAGGGTGAATAGTAGAAAAAAAAAGACAAATAGTAGCAGAACTTGCACCAAGAGATCTGAATTCTTTTTAACTCAATGTCTAAAACAAAAACATAAACTTTAAAAACTTTCTGTGCTGTATATCTAGAAAACTTTCAGAACCAGTCTGCATAACAAGTGTGGAAAACTTGAAATATCTGACCACGTAAAAAAATTACTATTTTATCTGTGCGTAGATATATCAGTATATTTCTAAATTAAGACGTGTATTTTAGCACGATAAAGCTTCGTTGAAAACCATTCTTTAATTCACGAAAAAAAGCTGGTTGGTGTTTTTTTTTGTGATATTATATGATGTTGTGTTAACTTTGTATGGCTTGTATTTATATACCTGAAGTATAGTGGTTAGGCTTCTTCGTGCTTACTTATTGTATGTAGCATTATAATGACGTCATTTAACTTCATAAACAACCTTAGTAGAAGTCTTACTAGCTTATTTGTTTTGTTAAAGAAAATCTCAGATAACGATATTGTACATGAAAGAAAGAAACCTCACGTGTATATAGTTTCAAAATTTGGAAGAAAAAAAAAGTGATAATATACAAAACCCAGTGATTTCGGAATTTTTTCTGTTTTTTTTTTATTGGACTCATTCATGGTTTTAGTAGTTTTAAAAAGTTTATTTTAATTTCTTAAGAACAATTATAGTAGTAGGGAAAATAATATTAACTTCTTTCTGAGGACTTCAAAATTCATTATGTTTGTATATAGACAAGTTTACCAATAAGAGAACACTACGCGTAATTTTGTAAGAAAACCCAAGTCTTGTGTTATTAGTCTGTAGTGCAAATTAGTGGTTGGCGTATCGGGCTACGAATCGAAGGTCCAGGATTTGAGCTGCGATTTACCGCTAAACATACTTTGTGGGCTCTTTCAGTTGTGGGGACGTTATAACTCTGACAGCTAATTCCGTTTCTCGGTTACGAGTAACCACGTAGGACACGAGTGGTACTGCCTGATTACCCATCTTTTGGTAAGTAATTCTAATTTATGGGTGGCTGTGCTTGAACCTTGGGATCTTTGACCTGGTTGTTTAGCTCTTATGTCGCATAAGGTGCCGTTCACAAAAACATTAAATTCTATAGTGTTATTTAGCACAGTCTCTCCCAGTATAATGAATGAGGTTGTCCTGTGCTTACTAAAAGGGAACAACATGCTTATCACCTCTTTTTAATTAACTTTAGAGTGAAGAAGCTCGGAAATAAGACAATAGAAGGAGAAAACTTGAAATAACTATAACTCGTATATGTAAGAAAAACAAAAACATTCGAATTTCTATTCTGTTGGGTCTCAAAAGAACTGATCGGTAGGGTTTAAAATTATAAATCCCTTCTTGGTATTCTTTACTTTAAAACCATAGCTGAGTTTACTGTTACTTTAATTAATTTTCAGTACCAAAGTAGAAACTATGTTCAAGTGTTGAGGACATTAGTATTTGTAGTCCCGTGACACCTATTATCGCTAATATCTACATGTATGATAATATTTGAAGATCTTAGCAAATTCCTTCAATTAGGCACTTTTTTCCCCCCATATTTGCTACGTTGAGTTTACGACACCTTTGGAGAATTTTCTTATCCATTTTCACTATAACCTTTCTTGGCTTGATTATCTAAATCAGTGGTTCTTAACCTTTTTTTGCCCCATGCCCCACCTCGACACCTCAAAAAATTTGATGCCCCCTTAATATAAAAACAAATTTGGTGTTGAAAAGGTATAATAATATAATGTAAAATTGAGAAATTTACCAAAATTTCAGACCCAAATGAAAAAATTTTCTTATTGTAGCATTTTCAAGTTGCCCCCATCAGAACCACTGATCTAAATTAACCTTATTCCGTACTACTAAATATACTAACGAAGTGGAATAATTTTTTTTATAATTTATGTATTAGAAATTATACACAGATATACTAATTTTAAGTATCGTAAAAGCTTTATGAATTTGTTAATTAAAATCCATTTCTAACATGAAGTCAATTAGATTGATAGAAAAAAAAAACATTTATGTAAGATGTTTATCCATGAAAGTCAAAAATTATATTTCGGACATTGTATATAAAAAAAATTGAATGAGTCCAATAGTTGTAAAACAAAAGTCAGAAATACGTTTCAAATCACCGTGGTTTTGTACTATACGATTTGTTCCCGATCTTTCTATTAATATGAAAAAAAAAATTAAACCAAGTTTTGAAATACCATAATGATGAGATTAAACATAGATTTAGTTTATGCATGTCGTAATATGATCTTTTTTTTTATAATGCAAGCAATATAATATTGAAATTTCTAGTACGAAAGGTTTATCATAACCAAGATACCGAAATCCTGACCTAGGAAAAAGAAGATACGTTAAGAAAAATGAACGAATCTCTACTAGCCAATGTCAACATCCAGCTATTTACTTGCTAGAACCCCCCCGCTAGACCAGCTTAGATCAACGTTATAAAACATTTATACACTATTAATTGAGACAAATATAATTTAAGCGGTAGGTTTTTAAAAAAACTAGGTTACCAAGTGTGTTTTTCCTTACAAAAAATTAGTGGTAGCTTTTTATAAAACCAGATTATTATTATATATGCAACTCAGATATTTTTTTTTTACATAAAATGAGGAAGAGGTATAGTGAACAGAGTCGCAGCTGGTTTTCAGTTGTTTTTGAGGATACGTTCGCAAGTCCCCCGGTGGGACAGCTGTAAGTCTTTCGATTTACAATGCTAAAATCAGAGGTTCGGTTCCCTTCGTTGCCCCCCTCCCCCCAGTGGCACAGCGGTATGTCTGCGGACTTACAACGCTAGAAACCGGGTTTCGAGACCCGTGGTGGACAGAACACAGATAAACCTCCACAATAAATAGAAACCTGCGGAATTTACAGAAATTTCACTACATTTTTGTTGGCACGTATTTTCACAGGAACCACTGACAGAACATCTATATAATTCTCCGTATTAGTGGCTCATGTGTTTTTATATTATTATTTGAGCTTATATATCCGTGTATTGATAAACTGTAACTACATACCCCGCTTTACTTTCAAATTAGTTTCGTTAATATTATTGGCTGTAATGCTTACAATAATTTTAGATATATTCATTTATCATTTTTACACATAATGAAGATTATTTTGCTGTCTTAGCTTCGTGGATGAATTTAGGCCTAACGTAAAGACCCACTATGGCTCCGCGGTAAGTCTGAGAACGTATAATGCTAAAAAATCGGGTTTCAGTACCCGCGATGAGCACGGCACAAATAGTTCATTGTATATCTTTGCGCTTAACAACAAACAAATAAATAAATTTAACATAAATATTATTCTGATAACGTGCCGAAGATAGTGTTAATAACGAAGATACCTAAATAGTTACTCATTGCATTCTGATTTGTTCTAGGCTTTAGTTTTCTCATGTATTGATTACAACATTGTGTACTTCTTGTTATTTTGTAACGTACAATTGGATTCACTAACTTAAAAGGTACTGCTGAATCTGATCTGTATAGCTTATTTTGATGAGAAGTTAGAAATCATTTCTTGAACAAATTTGGAAATTCTCCAATCAGAACACGCAGAAACAGGCAAAATATGTTTTTATTTCCCAAATGTAAACTTAAGAAATAACAATTATCTTGCTCTGTGTATAACATGTCTTCCTTTATTACACCACATACCCACCATATCGAAAGATACACTTACCCTCAGCTCATTTACTTCTTTACCTCGAACTATAACATTTAAACATTCGTTCCTCAATTGATCATCACACTGTTTCAAGGCATGTTCCTTAATACTGGAAAACTGGTATGATTGTTATTGTTTGTTATGGATTTCGCACAAAGCTACACGAGGGCTATCTGCGCTAGCCGTTCCTAATGTAGCAGTGTAAAACTAGAGGGAAGGCAGCTAGTCATCACCACCAACTCTTGGGCTACTCTTTTACCAACGAATAGTGGGATTGACCGTCGCATTATAACGCCACCACGTCTGAAAGGGCGAGCATGTTTGGTGTGACGGGAATTCTAACCCGCAAATTGCGAGTCGAGCGCCCTAGCCACCTGGCTTGGCCATGCCGGGCCAACTGGTATGATTTAAAATCCCTTAATTTTTTATTCTAAAACTACCCTTTAGAATTAAACAACATCTCAGTGTTAGATCAAGACAGTTTTCAAGAATTAAGGAATATGCCTTGAAACAGTGTGATGAGTCATTGAGGAAAGAATGTTTAAATATTATTTGCTAGAGGTAATGATGTAAATAAGTCTGTTGATAAATCGATATAAATTAGAATTGATTGAGTTTAGTAGTATCATCGAATTACTTTTATTGGTTTAAATCATCGAATAAGAGAGTTTGGTCTAAAAATGATTTGTGCACAAAACTGTTACATACCTATATTTCATGTATTGTTGTTTATTATAAGATGCATGTCAATGTTTATTGTTGTGGAATAAATAAACACATTCTCCAGGGAGGTGGAGTAAAATAGATAAATACCTTTGTCTTTGTTTACTTTTAAATTTCCGTTGTCTGTTATATTGGGTTTTGTATTTGAAAGTTACAAGAACTTAACCTAGAAACCAAGAGCAACGTTCACATGGAAAAGATGAAATCCTTCTTGCTAATAAAGAATAAGTGTGCTTGTTATTTCCAAACTAACTGGCTTAGTTTTGTGGTCTGTGGGTGTGAGATCAAGAAGCTCACCTGCTTTGGCCGGTCCAGGAATGGTGGCTTATTACATCCTTCGTTGGTAATCCTGAACTCAGAAGGATATCACAGGGCAAAAGATTGTGTAGATTACAGCAGTCGAAGACAGCAGTATAACCTACAATAAAACAATGGTATATAAAACATTATTGTTAATTTATAAAATGAATTACGATACTCACTTCACTGACTTTCAATATTTTTGTTAGGCGTGGTTGGTCAATCTCGTATAAAGAGATATCATTACTTTATTGTTAAGAGCAACAAGAGGATGTTCTTATATGGTCCGTAACCCCATAGCTGACGAAGCAATGATACCTTCGGTTTAATGTCTGTTACGAAAAATGACTACAGAGAATATTGAAAATATTTTTAAAACTTCATTTTTAACTAGCAGAACATGGGATTCCTGTTAAAATATTGCATATCAGAGTTATGGCTCGGCTTACATTGGATGTATTTAGAATTGCTAGATTAACTTACCGTTCAACTTCTTACCAATTATCCAACACATGTAATATGTTGCGTTAAAATTACGATGTTAAACTATAGGTTTGGTGAAACCCCGTATCTGAAAATATAAACGTCTCGATATATTTCTTTCTCTGGTAATTGCTCACAATATGATTCCGCCATTAACTCTTCCTTAACACTGAAAATCAAGCTGTCTACGAGATTGACTGAAAATGCAACTGTCTATAAACCATTGGTCTCGTTAGTTAGATCGTGGTAAGTGTTGGCTCTCTCATATATGTAACCTTACTGTTATTAGAAAAAAATAAGACTGATAAAGAACGGACATTGACCTATTCTCTCTCACGTATCACTTATCCAGCAGGGGAAGGCCTAAGTGCTTCTAGAACTTGGGGTAATGTCCGCTGTAGTGGGATAGGTTTTGTTTGTTTGTGTGTTTATGGCAAAGCTACTAAGGCTGTCTGTCGCCGTTTCTAGTTTTGAACTATCAACTCGAGGAAAGGCAATCGTCTGGCAACACCCACCGCCAATTCTTAGGCTACGCTTTATTTACGAATAGTAGGATTGATTTTCACATTATAACGCCTCATTGACGAAAAGGCTAACGTGTTCGTCGTCGTGAACGGGATGCGTAAATACTCTTTTCTTTGGTTGCAAAAGTAAACTCGTACATCTTTAATTTCTCTTTGTTATGATTTATTTATTGTGCCACTGTCAGTTGTGCAATTTATAGTGACTCAATCCGTGAACTAACAGTAGTGTTTATACAGTATTAATGAATCTTGATAGCTTGAAGCCTTTTTTTTTAAGTGTATGAACGAACTGAAATTTAAAGAGAAAATATTGCTTGCTTAATAAATAATGGATAGCTCATACTAAATTTCACCGTTTCAAGTGTATAAACTATGACCCCCAGGTGGGATTTAACCTTACGTATTAGATGTATTAGTCTTCATTTGTCCTTCTTTTTTATGAATGTTTCTTTTGAGATGAATAGTTTTTGGACTATTCCTTGCAGAACCTACAAAAATGTATATTATTGATGAAGTGTTTAGAAAAGATATGTTTTCCCATACCACTCATTATTTATTATGGAAATTATGAACAACCGTTAAAATAATCACAACAAAAATAGTGTCCTGGTGGAACAGCGGCAAGTCCACGGATTCACAATGCTAAAATCCGCGGTTCGATTCCCCGAGGGAATACAGCAAATAGCTCAATGTGGCTTTGCTCTAAAAACATAAACAAAAAATGCGTTGAACACGTAGCTTATATTATGCTCGCGATCACAACTCCAAGCGCCAGAAATATTTATTGTGACAACCTTGTAGCTTATGACATTTGACCTTGCTAAGACGTATACGCTTCTGTTGTGACATGCTAAGTTTTAGGTATTGATCCTATTGTACAAAACAATTATACCTGTGAATAATCTATGAGAATATATCAATTCATAGAGTAATAACTCGATATTTATACTGCATGGGAGTCACCCTGTAGTGTCTTTCTAATAAGAGGAAACTACATACATTACTGTGGAAAAATATA
The DNA here is from genome assembly GCF_000517525.1 of Limulus polyphemus. NCBI lineage: Eukaryota > Metazoa > Arthropoda > Merostomata > Xiphosura > Limulidae > Limulus > Limulus polyphemus. The sequence continues at coordinate 110,464 of NW_013668979.1, forward strand.
ATAAGTTGAGAACATATTCAGTTTTGTCCTTGGTGGTCTAATTGAGCAATATGCATACATAGTGTATATTCGTTAATTTTATGGATCATGGTTTCATCTTAATTGTTTTCTCTGGTAGATGATCCGTATACATATTGAAAATTATTATGTTTATTTCATGAGATATTTACAAATTAATTAAACTTTACCAACTCACTTTTTGTAACTTTCACGACCTGACAAAACGTTGTTTGAGTTTCTCCTTTGACCAAGTATCAAAACACAATTTTTCCTCGAATATCCCCAGTTCCAGCTGTGCCTGTCTACTTCAGCTAAGTAACTTGTTTATATCACTTGTTGATTAGTGTAGCTTTTCTTTAAATAGGTTATTAAGTACTTAGTGATTTAAAAAAAAAATTGAGTTGAGGAAAAGGAAAACTCTTTCGATTTTTTAAGCTTTTCTTGAATTCTGAATAAATCTCCCAGTCGCCATTATTTAAACCATGTAATAACTTTTAAGTGCACCACAGTAGTTTAAAATAGGCTATCGTTATTCTTAAGTTAAAAAAAATAGTGGTGGGATTATGTGCCTAGTCAAACCGTTAAGAACGCCTATAGGTAGAATGTAAACAGTTATTAATTTTACAAAGAAGAAAGAAAAATTGTCGAAAAGAACAAATTATAATTACAAATATAACATTTAAAATCGGAGTCCGATACTCGCGGTGGGCAGCGCACAGATAGCCCATTTTGTAGCTTTGTACAATTGATAATAACCAGATACCTCTATACGTTCTTCAATTTGTAAAGTAAAAATAACAACAACAAATACTCGATATCGAGCACTTGCTGTATCTACATTAATTAATAAATTTCTAGAAACGTTTATTAATCGATATTTGTACAATATTTTAAACCACCAAGATATGAGAGAAGAAATGTTAATTTTGGCATACTTTAGGAGTATATTATCGTATAAGGATCTCTGGGTGTATTCATTTTAATAATTGCTTATTATAAATGACCTCCGGATTGGCTAATTGTTTTAACTTCATCTGTATTTGAATTATTTGAGACTTTAAGATATGTTAACTGCATGCCAAACTACTCATATTACTCGTGTGATGTGTTAGAAAGCAAGACAAACAAAAACCACAACGTATATTTCATCACATACACACACACACACATAAAAAAAATCACGTATATGCTTGACAAAACATGAAAAATAAATACGTCCGAAAAGGGGGGAGAAAACATGATTCGCGCCTCCCAACACGGTGAAACTTTTGAACGAAAACCAAGTTCAAAATTGTTTCAAAAGTTGTTTCTTTTTATAAAACATTTTCTTGGAAAATTACATTTGTAAATAATTATTGCATAAATCAACTATCAAAAAATGATATAGACTTCTGGAATCAAATACTTTAAGAAAGTAACAAAACGACGTTTTTTTTTTTGTTTCAACAGTATCGAATTTTTAGAGGGAAACAACAAATTGATCTAATTGAGGTGTGCAACTGTTTTATATTTATAATTGAAATTTTCAGTATACTAAGCACTTTCGTAAACGTAAGAACTGCTTCCCCCCAAAAAAAATGTTAAAAATAAACCATAATAATAAGTCATTCGAAAGGTTAAAAAAGAAAAGAAAATGCACTACCCTATCGTTTTACAAATAAATTAACGCTTGCTTGTTTGAAGGCACAAAGCTACGCAAAGGGCTATCTGTGCTCTGCCCACCACAGGTATCGAAACCAGGTTTCTAGTGTTGTAAATCCGAAGACTTACCGTTGAGCTACTGTGGGTGTGGCACCATTTAACTGAAAGTTAGATCATTTTAGCTTGTCTGTCATTTTCAGTATTTATTGAATGATTTGACCACCAGTGGCACAGCTGTATGTCTACGGATTTATACTGCTAGAAATCGGGTATCGATACCCGTGGTGGGCAGAGCACAAATATCCGTTGGTGTAGCTTTGTACTTAATAACAAAGAACAACAATTTAATGGTTAATTTTTTAAAGGAATTGTATTTATAACTTTTTAAAATTTTGTCCTGAATTTTTGTAAAATAATAAACTAAAAGTGAAACGATGGAAGTTAGCTAGTCTTCGGTGGGCAAGTGAGTGGTAAGCTTGATAACTTACAATACTAAAATTAGGGTTCAATCCCAGCAGCAGGGTCTGAGCGTGGCTTACTAGTTGACGTGCCGGATTGTGGAGCTAAAGTTTTATAATTTGTATCCCACTGCTGCAAAAGAAAAAAACACCCCGCACTTTGGGGCCATGGGTGCGTTATAAGAATGGTGGTCAAATTTCAATATTCAGTCTGACAAGAGTATCTCAAGAGTTGGCGGTGGATGGTGTTGATTATCTGTCTTCCTTCTAGTCTTAACAGTTAAAATTAGGAGCAGCTAGCGCAGATTGCTCTTGTATAGCTTTGTAAGAAATCTAACAAACAAACAAACTCAGAAACAGACACAGTGCAGTAGCCTATTGTGTAGCTTTGCGTGAAAACAAACAGAACAGAAAGCAGCACTAGAAATCAAAATATCATCACAATTAAATGAAGCAAAGAAACTGAATCGATATCTTTAAAAACCATTGTTTTTTAAAAGGCAGTTTGTTTATTGTTAAGCGTAAAGCTACACGAGGGGCTATCTTGCTGTGCTCACCGCAGGTATGGAAACTCGATTTTAAGTGTTTTAAATCCTCAGATCAACCGCTGGGTCACCTAGTGGCGTAGAAGACAGTCTTTAATGGTTAATATATAAACGTATTACTCATCACGATACATGTATTGAATTAGTACAGAAATATGAATGAAATAAAATTTTCAGAGATCCAATCCAAGTGATTTTTGAGCTATGCTCAAAATATGTATTTCTGGAGTTATGTAATTCTACCATAAAATGGAAATTTCAAATCTGTTGTATATTCATGTTTCTCTTCAAACTCCACTGTGTATTTGGCCTAGCAAATTTAGTTGTTAAACATCTGTAGTGACTACTCTAAAGTTAAAGTGTCGGTGCCTCCAAAAAACCAAGATGTATGGATTAGGATAAAACCAAGATGTAAGGATTAGGATTAGATCAAATATAATATTGCTCAAGTGAACTTATAAGATTGTGAAGAATTGGAATAATTGATGAAAAATTTATTATAAGTATGATAGATAGATGAGAGATATTTAAAGATGCTATGTCTAAACTGGCATTGTTTCTTTATCAAAACATGTGGGTTAGATTGAAAACAAAGGGGAATTCTCAATAACCGTGGCTGTAATTAGATCTCAAATCGGTAAAAAGACGGAGCCATGAGCTAAAAGTTTGTACTTGATAAAACTTAGAGTCATTCTATGAGCCGCTATGCCGCGGCTAAAAATTTGGAATGCTGTAAACGGTTTGTTTAAAGTGTTCACAACCTTATTCTGATACATTAAATATGTAGTATTAAGAAAATATATTTTTTTGAAAATTTTCTATAGCATTTATTGTTTTGGTCAAAGACTTTCAGTCATAGTTATAGATTGTCGTACAGTTTTTATTTTAATAACTATAAGTTACCAACAACCTCCTGTATTTGACGGAAATATCTATATTACATATACACAC
>NW_013668979.1:115058-121205 GCF_000517525.1 Limulus polyphemus
TATAGTATTTAGAAAACATGATACCCGGAAATGTGCAATTCGATAAAACGAAAGAAAAGTGTAAGTGTTATTACTGATTTTTTCAGTTATTGTTTCAGCTTGGTTTTGAATTATGCATACTTTAAGTTTACAGGTTTTTCCCTGGTGGATCAGTGGTACGTTTACGAACCTACAACGCTAAAATCTGCGGTTCGATTCCCCCCCAGTGGGCAAAGCAGATAAGCTAATGTGGCTTTGCGCTAAGATAAATAAACAAATAAACTTTTAATAGGTTATGCGTGTAAAGATATACAGCATTGAATGAAAATGACTAAGTTTTTGTGACTTATGATGTTTACACTTTTCATACAAAGGCCTAGTGATTAGTGTACCAGGCTGCACACTGGAAGATCCAAGGTTCAATCTTCGATATGTTGCTGGATATGTTCTGAACTTTCAGCTGTGGGCACGTTATAAGAGGAATAGTCAATTTCGCTCTTTAATTAAGAGTAGCCGTGTAAGCGGTTGTTCTCCCTCTGGTCAAAAGTTCTAAACTAAGGACTGCTGTACTTAAGCTTTGGAGTCTCATGACTTTGACATTTAGCCCATTTGTTGTATAAGGTGACATTGAAGTTGAACATACCAAATACAATATAGAAATATTAAGAAAATGTAATAAGTAATTTTGTTGATGTTATTTCGCTTCGCAGAAGCCAATAATGAATATTGATAACTTTTATTTGTTTTTGCAATACATAAATCGCGAGAATGTAACAACAGTACAAATCAAGTCAATTTAAGGGGTTTATCGTAATATAACAGAATATATACAGAGAGTTTTTTTGTTAATGACTGACGTAATTTTATTTTAACAGTGTGTAAAGCTAGTGGTTTGTTTGTTTGTTTGTAATTAAGCACAAAGCTACACAATGTCTATCTGTGCTCTGCCCACCACGGGTATCGAAACCCGGTTTCTAACGTTGTAAGTCCACAGGCATACCGCTGTGTCACTGGGGGGCAAAGCTTGTGGTACGATATATATTTACAAATATATATTGACAAAGACCAAAATAAGTTAACTTCAGCTAAAACTAAAGTAATTGGTATAGTTAACTGAAAAAATTATTTAAAAACGAGTAGATTCTGAATATATATATATTGTTCGTGTGTGTAAGTAAGCAGGCTTACATATATCTGGTCTGTAGACATCAGAATGTCGAAAATATTCCCCCACCCTTAATCTAGGAGTCACCTAATTCAGAACTAAATTTTTTCTAAAGCGTTATAAGAAAAAAACAGAAGTGGCCCTTACAAGACATGGTATATATATATATATATATATATATATCAGTTAAAATTTAGGTTACACAGTGGTCTAAGTGTTAACATGGCTTATTCGTATACCTTGTGACATATTAACAGTCGTTTGATCAACCCTTTCTGCTAACACTCACTGCTGGACTGTGTATTAATTAACGTATGTTTAAAACTAACAGACTTATATGTAATTCATCTTGAACAAAGCCATCAAGAATTAAAGGGAAGGTAAAAATTCATTACTAATAAGAGTGAATTAATAAGAATTAATAATTAATTAATTAAGTGAATTAATAAGAGTGAATTACTAATAAGAGTGAAAGTAGTATGTACAAAAATATATTTACAATACTGTTAATCCACGTCTAGTGTTTATTTGTAAAAATTAGGATCTCACTTTTTGCCACTTTTCTACATGCAAAATACGAGTATTATGTTTGATGACAACACACCTGTCTCCTCTCGAGCTATCACTTCTGACCTTGATCTTTGACAGTATAATGAACTTTTTACCGAGCGGTAATACTTGTACCTAATTTGTCGACTTTCGCCGTCCACGAGATATCCGCAGGCGAGCAGATAAATTTGAGAGAGGGTTGGATGCACGGACTACAGACTGCTGTGGTGATTTATTTATTTAGATAATAAAGTACAGTGCTCTTTCTGAAGAGCATCTGTAGTGATTTTTGTTTTTAGATAGTTCTTAAACTGAAGAAATAGCTAACGGTGTTTTTGAAAAAAAAAGGGGGATTTTAAATTCATTTCACTGATATTATCCACAAAATTTCAATGATAGTAAAACTATGTTATCCATATTCATTCTTCTTACAAATTCTGTGAATAAACCTGGAAGGAAACTAGATTAATATGCAGCCGCTAGGTGGTGTTGGAACCTATTTTAACATTCGGTTATTACCATATTTGTGTACTGTAGACATCTCATGACTCATGCTAAACCGATTTTCGTACTGTTACGAGTTGTTTGGGAGGAAAAACTTGGGTGTGTGTGTGTGATATCATAAAAAGCTATTGTACTGCTAAAATCATTGTTACAAAATTTGAATTTTAGTTTATAGTATACTGTTATATGATAAAAGGTAATTTTAAGAGTTTATTTATTAGAGAAGTTGTGAAGGCTAAATAGTTTTGCGAAGAAGCTATCTGCGCTAGCCGTCCCTAATTTAGCAGTGTAAGACTAGAGGGAAGGCAGGTAGTCATCACCACCCACCGCAAACTCTTGGGCTACTCTTTCAACAACGAATAGTGGAATTGACCGCACATTATAACGCCCCCATGGCTGAAAGGGCGAGAATGTTTGGTGGAATGGGTATTCGAACCCTCAACCCTCAGATTACGAGTCGAGCGCCCTGTTCAGAATACCGTTATTCTGCGGCAAGAAAGAAAAACGTTAATCTGTACGTTATTTATATCGTTCGAAGAAAATAAATCTACTGCAAGACTACCGTGATTTAAGAGCTATTTTGTGTTAATTCTATATATATATATATATTATATTTAATCCAAAAGAAAACAAACATATATCTGGCTTACTTAATTATGCCTTTATAACTCTTTGTTCTAACTGACTATAGTTAAAAAGATTGATATTCCTCTTAATTTGTTTTAAATATTCTAATTAATTTCGGGATATTTAGAGAATGCAACAGCTTACTTGGGTTAATTTGCTTAGTTTACGCAGTTGTATACCAGTGTTTGTTTGCCCTGTTGATAAAATATCAAGCAGCGATTAGCAGTCTTGATCTGTAGTTTATATTAAAAACACAATCCACTTTTATTTAAATTAAGAATTTGGTGTTAAAAAACAAAAACACGGCATATAATAGTAAATAATTAAGTAAAGTAAATTAATAACAAAATAAAATGCATAAAGCAAGTAGTAGTTTTGCTGCCGACCGGTTTGCTCCCTGTGGTAGGTTGTTCGAAATTAGGAACGACGCCACGCTACTTGGACTGCGCGCTGACAATTATAAAGCGACAGGACCCCATAATTGGAGGAATGAGAGTCTGTGCTTTGTCCGGTGCTAAACCTCTCTTTCTTGTAACCGTAACGTTAGATTGACGTTTATAGATTTCATAAAAATACGTTCTCACTTTCACTGGTTAACAGTATCTAATCATTGCAAGACAACAGTTAACATGACATCTCACGAAAGCCAGAAATCACTTAAAAAATTCTATGACGCAATTGGTTAAAAAAACAAACTAAAGATATTATCAGATATAAACATGTAACATAAATCGAGTAATCACGCTGCCCTTACTTTTAAACAATATGTGCATTGCCAAACATCCGTAGCAGTTGTTGCGTTTACAAATGTGTAGTAACCGTTTTCGGCTCTCATTTCGTTTAAAAAACGAAGCACATAGCAAAATGTTTTGATATTTAATGTATGTTTAACATATAGTAAAACAATCTGAAATAAACAACTTGGAAATAGATTTTGTTAAATGTGTGCCTATAATCCGATTGGCAGCCTACTCTACCATACCAAAATCAGCTTTTTTTGAGAATAGCATTTTAACACAACTACTAGGGATGTTTACAGCAAACTTCCATAATAAACATAATCCGAGAAGAACTAAGTAAATAAATGAAAACCTAATATAAACAAAAAACAAAAAAAACATACCACGAATGGCGAATAAATTCTTTTCTGATAACTCGATTAATTGAAATACCCAACAAACTCATTCAGATTCTTTAGACTAGTTTTACTCATTTTAACTTAATAACTACAGTACTTATACAGACTTATCTTAAACTCCAGACGGTTGCAGTACGTATGTTCAAAAGGAAAAATCAAAACAATTTCAAAATACAAATAAAAAACTTTCAACTTACTTAAGTGGTCTTAATCTTCTGAGTGAAAGGTGTTGCGCCTTGAAGCTGACCACGTAATAAAATCATTCGCCACCACATTAAGATTGACCTTTCTGACAAGGTAACTGTGGTCATGTAGTGTGACAGTGATTCTCAAACGTTTTCCTTCGCGGACCACTTCAGCGGGGCAAAAGACCCCTCTGACCACCTACCAGTCCTACCCCACTTGTTCTGTCCTCTCATCTGGCCTCGGCCGTGGCATTGCGCGTCAGTGACTTGCATTTTGGAGTAGCCACGGACCACCGGAGGACCCTCACGAATCACCAGTGAGCTTGGACCACACTTTGAGAACCACTGTAGTATGGCGACGTGTTTCAATCTTTTTTGCTCCATTGTCCACCGCTAGTAGGTTTTTATCTTACTAAGACTAGCAAAACATCTTTCTGATGTGCGAGAAGTCATAAGTATAGTAAGTGCAATTGGATGCAGAAGGTCACATCAATAACAAGTGATATTGATGTGCAAATAAATCACACATATAGTAAATGCTATTTTTTATCAGCTTTAAACAAATACAACAAGCTGCGGCTGACAGGTGAATACTACGTTGTTTTGCAATATCAAAGAAAAGATCGTGATGTGACTGCAGTCTGCTTGCGTCAAAGTCATTTTTTTAAAAGTTTGAAAATTACCTGCAGTGACCCACTCCAATAATAAACGTTTACTTCCTATCATGCGTTTGAACACTGCAGAAGTAAATCGATTGCATAGAGAAGTATTGAACAATCTGTTACTTCATAACACTTCTTTTGGAAACTGAGATCTTCTGCAGCTTCAGTTGTTTTTGCCCCAAAGTGAGTGAATCCCTCACGAAGCTGAGTTTTCTTTAAATGTCTTAATTATCACTTCTGTTTGATGAAAGTGAAGTTTGAGGCTTTGTATTAACTGTTTCGCCTCGAGAAAAACCAATAACAGCAACTTGAGTGTGAAATACGTGTCAAAAATCTGAAGAAGTAGAAGGAAACCGCTTGTTTTCCTTCCAATATCACTTTTGTCATGAACCAATAGTTCTTCGAGAAGATTTACAACTTGTTGCAGTTGAAAGCAATAGACTACAACGATGATGCTCTGAGGGCCAACGTATACGACAAAATGGCTGTAACTTCTCGTTGTCCACTCGCTGAAGGGCCTAGTGGTTAGTGATCTAGACTCGCAATCTGCGGGATCGAAACCGTCGCCGAACATTCTTATCCTTTCAGCTGTGGGTGCGTTATAAGAGTGACGGTGAAATCTCACTACTCGATTAAAAGTAGCCCACGAGTTGGTGGTGGGAGATGTTGACTAGTTGACTTCCCTCTAGTCTATCACTTCAAAATTATGGACAGATAGCGCAGATATCTCTCGAGTAGCTAAGCGCAAACTCCAACAAAACAATAACAATACAATCCCGTGTTCTGTCGTACTTGTGAGTGTTCTTGGAACTACCAAAACAACGATGTCTCAGGAGAGCAATGATTATCACACACGTGACAAACGCATGCTACAACTTGCAAGCATGGCAGTCCCCTATCAACATGTAGAGTGTAAAAGAAAATACGTTTTAAGCAAGATTTTATATTACTTAAAGTACTAATATTTATGTTTATGTAACTTACACACGTCGTTTCCACATAAATTGACTTAATTGTAGTAGTAGAAAGAAAGTTTTCTTGGAAGTGTCGTATGAAAATTGTACGTGTGAACTGGATTAGTCCCCCCCCCCCCCAGGAAATTACAAAATGTAAAGTAGAAAATATGGTAATGGTGAAAAATCGCCAAATTAAACTAAATGTATTGGTGAACACGAAAACAACGTTTCGGACAACAACCCTTCATCGGGTTTCCATTAACGCTGTTAGTCTCACTGGAAACCCAATGAAAGGCTGATGTCTGAAACGTTGTTGGCCCGGCATCGCCCGGTGGTTAGGGCGCTTGACTCGCAATCTGAGGGTCGCGGGTTCGAACCCCAT
>NW_013668979.1:121443-126088 GCF_000517525.1 Limulus polyphemus
ACCTTTCAGCCGTGGGGACGTTATAATGTGACGGTCAATCCCACTATTTGTGGTCAAAAGAGTAGCCCAAGAGTAGGCGGTGGGTGGTGATGACTAGCTGCCTTCCCTCTAGTCTTTCACTTCTAAATTAGGGACGGCTAGCGCAGATAACCCTCGTGTAGCTTTGCGCGAAATTCAAACCAAATCGAAACGTTTTCGTGTTAACCAATGAAATTATTTTAATATGGTAAGCTTTTTACCACAATTATATTCTGTAGATAAAATAACAGACGAATTTCAGCGATTTTTGTGTCACCTAATCAATATAGCTAGAACAATTCGTTTTTAAATATTGGAAAAACACTGCCCGGCGGAAAATTGGGAGGGGGCTTAACTCCGCCCCTTATGTGTGTTTTTCTTGGGCTTCTTTCTCTTCTTGGAGGCACAGTCTCAGGTGCTGTTACTATGGGTGATATAAACAGTAAGCATTGATATTTGTACAGTAATAAAGTAATATGCCTTTATATGTTTTCAGTTGAAGGTACATTTACCTTTCCAAAATATCAAAGTCGAGTTTGCCATTATCCTGAACAACTAAAAAAAAAAAATATTTTTATTTTACCTGATAGGCTTATGGTAGTTTTGTTACATATGTGTGCCATAAGACTGTTTATATGTTGCGTGTGTTGGCTCCTACTATAATCATTAGGCAATGTATGTATTTCCTTTTGTTGTTTTGTCTGTCATGGTTATGCATTATTGGTGTTTTAGTCGTCAGTGGGATAATCACTGGTGTATATTTTGCCGTGCGCTTTGCTAAGTATGATTGTCCTTGAAAAATATATATGTGTCTTGTTTGTATGACAGTCACTGGGTGTATATTTTGCCGCGCGCTTTGATAAGTATGATCGTCCTTGAACAATATATATGTGTGTCTTGTTTGTATGACAGTCACTGGGTGTATATGTTGCATACGTTTTGCTATATGTAATAGTCATTGGACATTATATATCTTACGTTTGTATGATAATTACTGGGCATTATATTTGTCGTATGTGTTGCTGTTTATGATAATTATTTAGCATAACATGTGTCGTGTGTGTTGATATGTATTATAATCGTTAGGTGATGCTTGTGTTGTATTTATTGGTATGATAATTGGCGCTAAGCAGTGATATATTTTTTAGTTTATTAAAGGAAATGTCGGTAGATATGTTGACAATTTATCTGGTATATGTATTTTTGTTAAAACTATTAGATATCTAAAACGTACCGATAACTACTTTCCGGCTCTTCATATTAAACCACAGTTGTTCAGATTGCGTAAACCTGTCACATGAGTTAAAAAGTTACCTCTCAAACACCTCAATTTTAATTATTCAAAAATTACCCTATTTTCAAATACGAACTCTGGTTTTACTTCATATATCCGTGATTGTTTGGGGTATTGAATAATTAATTATTTTGTTGTTGTTTGTCCTTATGTGAATTATGTCTTTAGTAAATGCACCATGTGTAATACAGCATAATTAACTGATGTGCTGTTTTGATTAATGAACATATCCTGAAATGAAGGAAATATATTATAAAACAAACCTCTTCGATAATGTTACGCATTTTAGATATGCAAGAGGTGCTGGGCCTAGTATTTAGTGTGTGAACCGTGGATGCGTGGGTCCACGGCTATCGTCCCTTTGCCACAGAAAGATCTCACTCTGCAGTTTGGCAGTTAAATTCCACTATTCGATTAGAGTAGCCCTAGAGTTGACGGCTGGCGCTATTGCGTAATTGCTTTCCTGTAGTCTGCCTCAATGGTTCATTGGTAAGTATGAGGGCTTAAATAGGGCTTCGATACCCGTGGTGAGTTTGGTGGGCACATCATAAATAGCCCATTTTGTAGCTTTGTACTTAACAACAAACAAAATCCCTCTTATTTAAGCTCAAAATTAGAGACGGGTAGCGCAGATAGTACTAGTGTAGCTTTGCACAAACAATACAATGACATTTTCAGTTTCATTCATTTATTTCTTATGACATTTAGACATCATATTTTAGTCTAGAGGTTCACTAAAAGGGATAAATAATTCGTCTGTGTTTTCATAAGGGCATTGTTTTATCAAAGTTTATTGGTGTTTTCCTTTAATTGTTTCTTGAAAGAATCATAAAAATAATTTATTTATTCGTAATTTCAGTCCTTGTTTTATATTCTTTGGAAGTGGGTTGTTCAATTCTATCCTAAAACACGTTCAAGTGTTGAATTTCCCCGAAACTGCTCCAACCCACAGAAAATAATTGCCCACTATTAGATAAATCAGACCTTTTTTGTAATATTCTGTTTTCAGTGGAAAACTTCAGCAGTTTTTAGTTTCGAGAATTTGTGTGATCAGTTTCCTTGTGTCCACTGTGTCGATAACTTGTTTGATCAGTTTCATTGTGTTCACTGTAACAATAATTTATTTTTATCGATTATTAATAAATGTAATTTTATTTTACAGGTGTGGCCTTTCGTTTGATATTTTATTTATATTTTTTAACCGCAATACAGAGGAAGCTGTACTCTGTTCTACCTCTATCAAACGCCTACCTCAACGGTTAACGAGTGACGCATTGTTAGGTAAGCTATTGTTATATTAACATTTTCTGAATAAAGAATGATTCCACTACACGTTTTTGGAAAGCTGCAGTCCATAATGTGTCAATGACAAATAGGTCTATTCCTTTGATTAAGCCAATAAGAGAATACATTTTAAAACGTCTCTTTTATCTGTATGATTACATTTGATAACTCACTGGTAAATTCCAGTTGGATAGTCTAGCGTTCGATTCGTTAAAGTACCTCTCTGTTTCTAGTGGTAACAGGTAATTTATGTATACTATATAAATTGAAACATCTCATCCCTGGTTAGTAATGCGTTCTCTCCCACTGATTTTGCTTCTAAATTCACTGTGCGTAAGGAGCTTTATCTTCTGGATTTCATGGATGGGCTGTATCCACAACATTGGTGTCATGAGTTTCGAAACTGAGACGAAGAACACAACGGAAAAACAATATGCAGAACTATGAATCCCGTATTTATTGTTTGCTTGGGAATGGACGGGTCTGTAGTTTTACATAAACTTGGAGAATACTATGAATATAAATGACGTCCTAGCCGTGATAAGTGGCAGGGACAGCATCGTGCTGTTGATCTGTCATAACATGATTAGACTTCATTAGACCATCCAGGAAATTTCAGTAGAACGAGTGCTTATTTTTCCGCGGTTTTATTTCCTTTCCACTACGTGCATTGATAAGCGTGAATTGTTTGCAGTTCTCAATAGTGACCACGTCATAATCACGGTGCGTAATGACCATTTACCATGTAGCATAAATCTTACAGAGATTTTACAGAACAACTACAACAAAAATAGTAGACCAAACCGAAACGATTATTTGTTTTCCTTGATATTCAGAATTAGGCTTAACAACATACGTTACGGTTGATAACTGAACTGTGATTATTATTGTTATTAAAGGAACAGTCGGCCCTTGCCATAAATTTTTATCACATTAGTTGATTAGAAATATTTTAATTGTCATAAAAACACCACAATGAAAGTATTAAAGTTTTCAAACGTCATATTTTGAAAATATATCTTTTTTAATTTCGAAAGAAGAAATTCCTTTAATTTACCTTTTCTCTGTGTTTATTTACTGTGCGGAACACACTGCCAATGATCTACATTACTTATAAAATATAAACATTAGAAAACTTAGAGACTTTCCTGAAATACATTGTTCTCATGGCAAAGAGAAATATATCTGTGTGGGAATTTAGACGAAAAAAAAAAGGTAATATTTACCTCAGATTCTACGGTAAAACAAATACATAGAAGCAGATATCGTGCCATACGCACAACGCATCGAAGTGGGGTGGGCGGTAGGTATCAAAATTAAACTACATGAATTGAACAAACATTCCATAATAAAAACTTTGGGAAATGTACAGAATAGTGACATCGCACAAACCTTACTTCTGAAGCCTTATACAATTATATTATAACTTACAGATTTGGGAATAAGAATAACTCTTATACTGATTACATTAATACAATACATTTTATTATAGGGGCACGTGGTTATGAATATTTTACAGGATTATCGCAGTGTTCACGTATGATATGTATACTGTTCTTTAATTTTGGTTATTAAAAATATATAGATTTAATTATTGTTATGTCCATTTTTATATCTTTCCAGGTCCTTGGTTGTAACTCAGGTACTTGTTTCAATCATTTAGATGATATTTCGTAAACTAAAACTGTTAAAATAAATAGTCTCATCTTTGATGCACTTAGGCCCAAGTGATACACAACTGTATTAAGATTTCAGGAGACAGTTCCACTCTTGATGCACATAGGCCCAAGTGATGCACAATTGTATTAAGATTTCAGGAGGCAGTCTCACTGTTGATGCACTTAGGCCCAAGTGATACACAACTGTATTAAGATTTCAGGAGACAGTTTCACTGTTGATGCACTTAGGCCCAAGTGATACACAACGGTATTAGGATTTCAGGAGACAGTCTCACTGTTGATGCACTTAGGCCCAAGTGATACACAACTGTATTAAGATTTCAGGAGACAGTCTCACTCTTGATCCACTTAGGCCCAAGTGATACACAAC
>NW_013668980.1:0-18531 GCF_000517525.1 Limulus polyphemus
TAAGAGCACAAACTGAGATCACTAAGCTCACCCAACAGAAAGAATGACATCAATGTTTTCATGGAGAAAATTCAAGATTTTTCCAAAGTCAGAATTGGGACACAGGCTACTGGGCAATCTATCTCAGCCCCTTCTCACAGGAAAAGACCCACTAGTGTCTGCTGGCATGACGTCAGAAGATGCCATGGATTATGACAAGTTAAAAGTGGCATTGCTGAAATGCTATGAACTTACTGAAAAAGGTTTTCATTGGAAGTTCAGAGAAGTCAAACCCAACACTGGAGAAACTGTATTTCAGTTTGTGGCATGTCTACAGTGATGCTTCACAAAATTGACTGACATGGCCAAGTGTGAAAATAGTTTTGAGGGACTGGCAGATCTAATACATGAATGGTTCATGATCATGTGGTCAACTCACATGTTACTGTTCTTAAAAGAGAGCGCGCCAAAAGACGTAGACGAGATGATCAATCTGGCAGAACAGTATATGGAAGCCCATAGAGTAAGTCCAAGAATAACCAGTCAAAGTCAAAAACAGGGGTATCTGACCGGAAGCAGGGTGCCATGAAAGGTGACAAGAGGTTAATAGACAAAATGGAGAAGAGATGCTATATTTGTTATAAAATGAAGCACATTGCAAATGAATTCAAGTGTGTCACTAACAAGCTAAACACCCGGTATGGCCAGGTGGTTTGGGTGCTCGACTCGCAATCTGTGGGTCGCGAGTTCGAATCCCTGTCACACCAAACATGCTCGCCCTTTTAGCCATGGGGGCGTTATAGTGTGATGGTCAATCCTACTATTCGTTGGTAAAAGAGTAGCCCAAGAGTTGGCGGTGGGTGGTGATGCCTAGCTGCCTTCCCTCTAGTCTTACACTGCTAAATTAGGGACGGCTAGTGCAGATAGCCCTTGTGTAGCTTTGCGCGAAATCAAAACAAACAAACAAACAAGCTAAACAGCAGAAATCTCAACACAAAGCATCTACCTAAAAAGATGGTGCTGGCAAGAAACAAGAAAAGAGTGCCTATCACCATGGACGCTGCTGCAAAAAGAAATAGAATAGAAACAGCACATCAGGAACCACAAGAGGAAAATGCTATCTGCATGATTAAACAGTGCACAACTGATGGTCAGCTCAAGTTATCAAATGGGTCAACAGTGCCAATGGTGATTTGAGCATGTGACAAACATTGAGAGGTGCCAACAAATCACAACATTTCAGTAAATGAAAGCTATATTAGGGACAAGAAGATGAAGGTCCTACAAGACACTGGGTGCAACAGTGAGAACCAGTTTAGTATCTGATGACCAGCTTACAGGCAAGGTATATCTATGTGTCCTGATTGGTGGATCAATGAAAACCAGAAAGGAGACTGATGAGGCATCTACAGTCATCACAAGAGCTCAAGAGAAGAATAGCAAGCAAGATATCAAGCCCTTTCATGTCTTAAAAAGAGGCGTCCCGAATGTAGGTTTATGGGAACTGAAGGAAGCATAGAAGAAAGACCCTTTACTGCAGAAACTATGGGACAGTGTCAAGTAAAATTGGAGCACAAAACCAAAAGAAAATGAACTTAAGAATAGAGGACTGGAAAGGAGTAATGTACCGGATCTATCAGGCATCTATCTATCTATCTATTGGGGAAATTGAATAGGTCATAATACCAACAGAATTCTAGACTCAAGTGATGAAGCTGTCCCATGAGTCGATTGTGGGAGGACACATAGGAGTAAAGAAGATGGCAAACAAAATCACCAGCAACTTCCATTAGCTGGGAGTCATTGGAGATGTGGTCAGATTCTACAGGTCATGTGACATCTGCCAAAAGGACAATACCTAGAGGGAAGGTAGCCAAGGTGCCACTGGATGAGGTGTCTCTCATAGAATAGCCATTCAGCAGAGTAGCTGTGGACTTGATCAGATCACTAGCACCTGTATCTGACAAGGGTAACTGGTACATGCTGACAGTAGTCGACTATATGATAAATTACCCAGAAGCCATAGCATTGCCAAATATGGAGACAGTAGCAAAAGCCCTCCTGGAAGTGTTCTGCAGACTGGGCTTTCCAAAAGAAGTCCTGAGTGACAGAGGGACCCAGTTTACTTCAGAACTGATGCAAAAGGTGTGAGACTCATCAGTATTAGGAAACTTTTTACCACCCGTACAACCCTAAATGTAATGGACCTTGTGAGAGAGTCTTAAAGAGTTTGCTGAAGAAGATATGTCAAGAGAGACCATGTAACTGGGACAGGTGTCTGCAGGCAGTATTATTTGCTTACTGAGAACTGCCACGAGCAAGTACAGGATTTTCACCATTTGAGCTGCCGTACAGAAAAACAGTACGATGTCTGATGTAGATATTGAAAAAGGTGTGAACAGGAGAAGTGTCTAAAGTGATGAACACATACCAGTACATGTTAGACCTCAGAAATCAACTGGAGGAGACCTGTCAACTCGCACGAGAGAGCTTGTATGCCGCTAATTCAGAACTTTCTTTAGCCCTTTATAAGAAGTATCAAAGGAATTTCCATGTACTATTATGTTTTCCAAGTATATGATTACGACATTCAATGGTAGTTACGATAGAGCCCATTCAATTAAACATTGAGACATAGCAGATGTATTACATAATTCAAATAGTAACACAACAAATTACTATGATCCACTTCCTGTAATAAAAGCTTTCTTTTCTCTACTTGCTTTGTTGATTTTCACTTGCCAATATTCACTAGTAAGATCCAATGCTGAAAACTATTTTGATTCAGATAGTGAAAGCAACGTAGAGTTAATTCCTGGCAGTGTGTAGGCATCCTTTTTTGTAACTGTATTTTTCTTCTGGTAGTTCAAGCAGAACCTTTTGTATCCATTCTTCTTCTTCACAAGTACAATAGGTGGTGCTCATGAAGTATATAGTCATATCGCTCCTTGCTTCTTCATAGCTTCTATCTCTTTGAAAGTCTTACCTTGTTTTTGCAAGTGGAAGTCGTCTGGCAAAGTAACATATTGGAGTTGCATCTCCAGTATAAATTCTACATGATCTTTTATTTGTTCAACATAAGTAATGAAGTACATTGGAAAATGTATCTTGGCATTCTGTGAGCAAGTTATGTAATCTTTGGCATTGATCAGATATAATACATCCACAACTCTGGTAATTCAACTTTTGTAAGTGAGGTGGTAAGCTGTTTTTATGTAAGGATTTGATTTCAGACTTCCTACACCTTTCTCAAAGATGAGTGCTTCTGATTTTCTTTGATGTGGAGGTACTTCCTTTATAGCCTCACTTCTTGCAACGTCCCATCCAGATTTGACTTAAATTTTATGGTTTGTTGTGTTCATGGCCCTAATGATGACATATTTATTCTTCAAATCCAAGAGGATTTTACCAACTAATAATCCATTAGGCTACACTAGAGTGTTTGATTCTATTAGGGCCAAGTCACTAAATTTTATTTTATTTTTTTAACAAGTCCTGGTATGAGTATTTCACTTCTTTGTGGTACAATGACTACTCCCCTTGTCACGCGAAGTTCGTAGTTCATAGGAATTTCCTGGTCATGGATGGTGAAGCTATTTGAAGCTAAAATAACCTCACATCCATCATGTCTTCACGTGAAATCAGTTCCCAATTTCCTCGATGCCAATTATCCACAAATTCTGAGGCAAAGAGAAGTTTCCTATAATAAGAGTAACTTATAATGTTTCTCTTGCTGGAATCGAATCTTATGCTCACTTGCTGTTGGCATCTCTCCCCTTTATTTCTGCACCACTGAATGTAATTTCCCTCCTTTCATTATCAAATTCAATCGAACTATTGCAACTGTAAAACATTGTCGATCAATAAACCCGTGAACTGGTTTATTCTTATCTCATTTGAGTCAGATGGGGTATGTTCAGCTGAACTTTGCCTCATACGTCTAGCTAGTTCCTGTTTCCTGATGTCTAGTTAGCCATTTATTGTTCCTTCGATCTGGATATAAAAGAAAACTTTTTGTTATCAAGGGAAAGAAAATATATCATTATTACACGACGTACATTTGCCACTTCTAATAAAATTACCCAAATACAAAAAAAAATAACTTTTGTGTTTAGAAATTCACACAAACACATACTAAATCATTATAAATGATATTATATAATATAAAAATAAATGGTATTTTATCTTAAATCTAAAACTTCCAAAATGCATTCACCAAAAAAGCAAACCGGTTTTCCAAGCAGAAAGTCAAAAACTGGAAACAAATACCAACTACCTTTATCAAAGAAAAATAAAATAAAATCCCAGCTCAAAGATAAAAGAGGCTAAATGATTTAATACTCTTTACCTAATTTATAGGACTGAGTAACTTGCAAATATTTCATATTTCTGGTTCTATAATACTCTGCACTCCAGTGGCTCAGCGGTAAGTCTGAAGGCTTATATCGCGAAAAACCTGATTTTTATACCTGTGGTGGACATAGCACAGATAGCTCATTGTGTTGCCTTGTGCTTAACAACGACCAAACAACTGTAATACCCAACATAGAAATATCGATCTATGGATATAATTGTACTATATAGTAGACTGAAGGACTCAATGCTACACATAAAGTTATCAAGATACATATCTCTGTTTATGAACAAGTGTTTTAGTTCGTTTTTTACTTGTAATATATATATATATTAATGTCTACAGATGATTGTAAAATATGCTGTTATTACTAATTTATTTGCGATTCCGAGTGGTTATGTTTTTATGCTTTAAAGATTTATTTCTAAAAATATTAAATGATGTTCATAATTTTTTTCTTCAATAATAATGATACTTTGAAAAGGACAGTTTACCCAGATGAGAATTCGATTGATATTAATCGTCATTTAGAATTAGGAAATTTGCAAAACTTATTATTAAGCATGAACATCCCAACCTATCCAAAGATTAAAGCTTGTCGTCAATAGAAGGAACCTGCATTGTAAATATTTAACATTCCACCAAAGAAGTAAGAACCATGGATCAACACAGGATCAACCATGACATTGAAAAAATTCAATGGTGGTACCAAAAGTATACAAGTTCAGCTTTATGTTTCGCTTTTTATAGATTACACTTCCAAACACAACAGATTCAAAAATATTTTGTTTTATTTAGTAAGTTGTTATTTAACAAAAGTTGCACAAATGTTGTTTTCATTGCTATTATTGTTGATTTTGCAGGGTTACTTCTTTACATATTTGCAAATGTTGAGAAAATGTGAATGGTTATTTCAGTTTTCTGAAAGAAAAAAAGAGGGTCTTTGGTAATACTAAAAACTAAGTGACAAAAATATCATGAAACCAAAGTTGTAATAACGGATTCTGTGGCCAAACCATCTAGTCATGAGAAAATCAACATGCTCAAAAAATGATGCTGAAAACAGGAATTATCGTGTACTTAACAAGATAAATACTGCTGTTAGAGGAGTAATCAGTATTGATAGATATAATTTCCAACTAGAAGAGATACTTTCTGTTCTTCCTGTACCAATAATGGGTTTGGGCACGTTTTCTAAACGTGAGAAAGAAATGTGCATGGTAACTTGTTACTTTGTTTTATAGTAAATCCACATGGGGCTGTCTGCTTTGTCCACCGTGGGGGAATCGAACCATAGATTTTAACGTTCTAAACCCGAAAACTTACCGTTGTCCCACCGGTGGACAGCAAGGTAACTAGAAGAGATTTTTTGCCTTGTTGTTATCAAATATAGTCTACAATTATTATTCAAATGTCTTTTTTGCTATATTTTCAAACTTTGTATTGGAATAAGGAAACAATAAATGAATGAATGACATGTGAAATATTTCACAAAATATTTCTTCTTTGAAAGGTGTTGTTAATTGACTGCATCCATTTAGGAAGTTTTAGACGTAACGTTTCATCAGATCCATGAAGAAGATGCAGTCCATTAACAACACCTTTCAAGTATACTTCTAAGCCTTCTCTTAAGCAAGAAGAATCTTTCTTCTTTCTTAAAGTTACGGAGATTGCTGAAATTATATTTTATTGAAAGTTCAACCTGTCCCTACAGACTTACAACTCTAAAATATATAGGGCTCGATTTCCCGCGGTGGACACAACAGATAGCCCAATGTTGCTTTGTTCGAAAAATAAGCCAACAAACAATCGTCTTTCAACATAATACTCTGGTTAGATAAATAGAAGCCTAACCCTTTTCATTTTGAGCATTAATTATGTAGTAGAAAATTTTTTAAACGTTGTTTTTTCGTTAGATGCGGGATGACTTGCTCTTTGAGTAAATGTTAGCAACTGCAAAAGGGAGGGGAGAATGCCATACTAAAAATATTATTAACATCGCTGAAGAATTCGCCAAAAATGCTTGGTTTCTTACCAATCAGAAAATTAATTGCCTCAAAAACTGTGCCCATGGAGCTATAACAAGAAGCCAGAAGATCTATCTAACACCTGAGAGAGGAATTGATAAATGGACCATTCCAAGTTTATGGAAATCATTCTAAATGCAATTCTGATTTCTCTTTTAGTATAACGAAAAAGAACAACCGAACATGTACATCTGATAAAAACTTAATTAACTGTTGGCGAAATTTTCGTGTCTAAATATTCTTTACATTGGACAATTTCGAATTTTTAGTCAGGAAATCTGATAGACTACTGAGTGTCGAAATAACCAACTGTGCTGAAACATATATACATTTGGTTGTAAAATTTGCTGGTGGCCAACAGTTCAATCGTTCAAACAGAGGGGCATATCATTTCAAGTGTCAAGCTGCTGGACTGTCATATCAATGAGGAATGGAGTGGCACTCTTGGGGGTGAAAGAAAATCACCACAACAAGACCCTCAGCAGTTGTGAACCGCTTTATAAGTCGGCTTGAAACTAGAAACTGGGATTGAGATGACGACTTTTCACAGAAGAAGGGCGTCAGAGGCGATATGAACCGAGAAGAAAAACGTCCAAAATGGTGAAGGGCGATCAATACTATAGCACTAATGTCTAACAGCCAAATCTTCAGCATGAACAGCTGGAAGAGCAGAGGGAAACAACAATATTTTCTCCAAATGTTTTATTTGAATGAAAGAGAACTAAACCAACTGGCTGATCGTACAAGAACTAAAGCTGAATGTTTGGAATGGCTTCAAGAACGAAGGAAAAGTCTAACATCATCTTGCTTTGGTGAAATCTGAAAGCTGCGAGAAACGACATCATACAGTAGAATTCAGTCCCGAAGCGGCAATGTATGCGAAAATTTATGCAGGTCTGGCGATAAAAACTTACAGTGAAATATAACATGCGTCGGTTCAACAATGTGAATTACTTGTTCATCCACAAGAAAGTCATTAAAAACTTTTGATCTCAAATTAGCTAACTGTATAAATCAGAAGTAAAATAATTTGAAGAAAAAAGTAATTTATAAGTCAATAAAAACAATCATGTATGACAGATTGACAAAAAGTATTTAATGGCATAGCAGAAGAATAAAACCTGTAATGATTAGAATGTTTGTTTGTAATTAAGTACAAAGCTACACAATGAGCTATCTGTGCCAACCACGGGTATTGAAACCCGGATTCTAGCGTTGTAAGTCCGCAGACATACCGCTGTGCCACTTGGGGGTAATGATTAGAATACATTGAGTAATCAGTGTGTTAACATTTTTTTTCACCAGTTATCTCACTAATATCTCATGAGCCATGAATACAAATAACTTTCATAAATATAAAATTATTAAAGTATATCTAAATATATAAGAATTATATACTTAGATATACATTAATAAATATATAAGAATTATTTTAAACATTATAAACATACAATTTAATGAAATTAACTATAAAGAAAATTTGAATACAAAAAATACAAAACACCACTTGTTTCTATTTGCTATTAAGATTCACAAACCTTACCAATATATGAAACGTGACATTCTCCAATAGCTCAGCGGTAAGTCTGTAAGTTAATGACAGTAAAAATCAAGTTTCGCAGTAGGCAGAGAACAGGTAGTCCATTGTATAGCTTTGCGCTTAACAACTAACCGATAAACCAATGAAATATTTATATACTTTTCAGCGTTCACTTATTTGTGGTAGTGCACATACAATATCACAACCTGATGGAAGCTATAAAAAAAAGGATAAAATAATCAAACACGTGGTAAAACCCTGGCGATTTCTATAAAATATTTTGAAAACGCTAGAGAGTTATCATTTGTTTCTTTTTTCAAATATGATTTACTAACTATTTTGCTCTTATGTTTTTCAACTACCGTGAATAAACAAAAGCACAATAACTGTTTATCTAGATCCTTATACAGATGTTCTAAAAATATCATGAACCACGATGGTGGTTCATAATACGGATCGCAAGGAATTTCGTAAAACGCTTAGAGAACGTTCGGGTAAAAAGAACTTTAAACAGTAAAGATTAAATTCAAACAACAGTTTAAAACCGTTACTACTGACTTGTAAGGCTGTTCACATACAAAAATGCATAAAAAAGTACGCATGCTACACATACAAGGAAAAGAAAATCCGTTTTAATTCTTCTTCTTTTCATTATTATTATTCTGTTGCCAGCCTACAACAAACACGGCCTGGTATATTGCTAGCCTAAAACAAAAACGGCCTGGTATATTGCACCAAAAACGTTTGTAGAATACTAAATAAGGTACGTCGAATGTGGTATGGGTTTGAGAAATCGATTTTTTTCTTCTATATTTTATCTGAGTTAAAAACATCACAATTCTAGTGTAAACGATGTTATCATTACTCCTTGAAGTTGGATTTTTTACAAATATTTGGTGTTCCCTAAAAAGCTTAAGTACAGGGTGAAACAGGAAGTACCAGACAATAATAGATGAATATTAGACGACTGTAGCATGTACACTATACAATCGGTGTCTTTAGTAAGCCAACCCCTATATTATGCATGAAGTGAAGGAGTAAAAAAAATCAATACACATAATATTAAATTCTATCACACACATTCGTAAAATAATACATAGACTTCACGTGACTTCAACATCAAAAGTTCAAGAGATCATCGCCATCTTGTAGGGCACGCTACGTGGATGTTTACACTTGTCTCGTCATTGAAATTGAAATTGCTCTTAAGCTAAATGTAAACAACACAATGGTTAATACCTGTGTTATTTATGGATGTCACAATATGTCAGATCCTGGGGAAACTAAAAGGTCATACTATGTTGTCCCAAAAGTAATTACAAATCAAGGAGAAATGACGAATGATCTGTCAACAAAATGTAGATAATTGTGGATTGCAAGGATAGGGAGAAAGGACTGGACACCAACACCTTATTCCAAAGTGTTTTCCAATCATTTTGTTACAGGTAAGCATAAAATTACATTGTATCAACTGTACGTTTTTCTGCCCAATATCCAACAATGTCCACGCACAAATACCCTGTATTTAGTTGTCTCTTGTGGCAATAACAAGTGTTAGTCACGACTTGGTGTATAAGGTATTCTCTAATTTTTAACAACTTTTCTTGAAAGGAACTAAAATAATAAGAAAAAATAATTGAAATTAATTATTTTAGCTGCAGATAATATAGTACATTACGTGTACAAAAGCCAAGTGTACAACGTACTAAATCTATATTAATTTTTAATTCGATCAAAATTTTATTTTTTTCAGGCAAACCTTCTGTTCTCCATGACCAAACACATCCAGATTGAGCACCATCACAGAAACAGGGACCACAAAATTCTGTACAGGAACCTTAGCTTATAACTCAATGATCAGGTAATACATGTACTTCATATAATTTATATACATGTAAATGTAGTATTAACCTATGGGGACCCAAGTTAGAGTAGGTTTTCAGTATCCCCTGCTTTTAAAATTTTACAGCTATAATTCAGCTATATTGGAAAGAATAAAAGATGTGTCCTTTCTTTTAAGCCTGTATTTAGAGAGTATTTCACATTAAAAAAATTAATGATCTTTTTATTGCTGAAAAGAGTGTAAATAAACAAACAAAAAACAAGAGAAAATAAACTAGCTGTAAATGTAATGGACACTGAAATTAGTCTATAGTTATATAAGGTCAAATGAAATATATTTTATAACTAGCAGAATTATAGCAAAACAGATTTTGCATAATTTCTTGATTTTTTTGTTTACTCGATAAATGTGTTTTAAATTGAGATCTTTTAATTTCAAAATGTTCATCCTAGTGCAAGTCTTAAATTTCTTTTCAGATTTTCAAGGGTACAACAAAGCAGATAAAAGAAGAACAAACTGTTGCAGAAACACTCCTTGACCTTCACACAATGTTTGAAGAAAGACCTTTGGCTTATGGAAACTTGAATGGACAGAAAACTTGTATTTTTTAAGGGAAAATTGGAAGCTAACTGTCTTGTGAATGATAGTGCAGATCCAAAAATGGTGGGAAAATGAGAAATAAATTCCAAAGACTTATGAGTGAAAACATGAACCTTAAAGAAAAATTATCCGAGATAAAATTTACCCCAGAGACATTAAAAGGGGAGAGAGAAAAAGTGAAATACCTTACAGATCTGTCTGGATATGCTACTCTTATGCAGTTATTTCAGATGCTTGAACCATTTATACTAAAAACTGACAGAAGCTCCTTGACAAAAGTTGAGAAATTAATTCTTGTGCTAATGAAACTTAGATTCATTAAATTTACATGTAATGCATGGATGAATGAAAGGATTTATATATTGGACAGATAGAGAACAATTACATCTTACTATGCCCATGGAATTCAAGAAAAGTTTTGGTTTTGGTTTCAAGATGGCAATTATTATATATTGCCTTGAAATTTATATTGAAAGACCTTCAAACTTGTTAGCTAGAGCTAAGACGTGGCCATACTTTAAGTACCACAGTATTGTTAAGTTTCTTATCGGTATTACGCCACAAGGAGCTGTATGATTTCTTTCTAGTGCTTGGAATGGAAGATCAAGTGACAAAAAATAACAGAAAACTGTGGTCCAAACTTTCACCAGGTGATGTTGTACTGGCAGACAGGGGTTTTAATATCTCTGAGAGCGTGGACTTGATGTGTGCAGAAGTAAACATTCCAGCATTTACCAAAGGTAAAAAAAAAAGTTGTCTCCTCTTGAGATAGACTCAACCAGATAAATAGCACATGTAAAAATTCATGCTGGACTAGTGCGAAATAAATGGACGATATTGTAAGAAACTCTACCAATTGACCTCTTACGAAGTGAGGATGACCAAGATTCTTTAACAGATAAAATTGTTTCAGTCTATTGTGTATTGTCCAATTTACATGAATTTGTTGCACCTTTTGATCAGATATCTGTTTTAAACAAACTTAATATTGTTTTCATTTAGTTATTACTGATACAGTGCAGTCAACCATGCGTACTTTATATATATTGTAACATTGTGATTGTTCAAATAACAGGTAAAATTTTGTTTATATAAGAAAATTTGCCATATATTTGCCAATGGTTATGGTCTTACTGTTCAAAATCCAGTTTATTCCACAAAATTATTGAGCCACCATATATAGTTGAAAATTTTGTGAAAGTTGGTTTACCAGTTAAGCATAAAAATTTCAAGTATTATTGTAAAACATACAAGTCCGTACAAACAGTTCATTCTGTTAATTACAAACTCATTTAGTTCATAGTGATTGCAATATGAGGAACAACATTTGCTAACAAAATTCTGTTTGTCAACTATATTATTCCTGTTCATATATATGTACACGCACCAGTAAAAACAGAAATATTAAACAAACAAATAAAAGATTTAATTTTGATATGCATTTCTTAGTAAATACATTGCAGCATATAAATGTATAACAACAAATATAATACAGCATCTATCACAACACATGGAAAAAATTAGTGTCCCACACAAATATGTTAAAAAATGTTGAAATTGGCAAAAATTTCGGCAACGTTTTATTGAAGCTTAAAATTGACAAAAAATTATAGAAGTAACACTTCTTCAAATACACATATTTTGTTTATTTTTCTGCTTTTGATTTCTTTACTTTACCAAGTTTTCTACAGGAAGGACAGTACCAGTTCTCTTGAAGTACTTGTTATATTTTTACATGTTTAAAATGAAACCAAACATACGGACAACCGTCATTGTCACATACAATTACATTATCTTCCTCTGAATTATATCGAGTATTCATGACTCTGACTCATCACTTCAATATATTGCTTTTGAGCATGTTTTTCACGCTTACATCTGCATCGTGTTCCTTTAGTTGAAAATTCCATTGTGGACGGATAACAGATTACTTTAATTAAACTTTGGGATGGCTTGTCAATGGGTGTGACAAACAAACTTCATTCGTGAGGCTGTAATTCGTCCTGTTCTGAATCTGTACCACTCTTTATTTCTTGCTTGGTCTTTTTGCTGTCTCTTCTACATTTATTATTTCTTGTTCACTAAGGATAACAGTTTTAAAAACTTCCTCACAGTGATTATTTAAAGTGTCTTCGTCTGCAGTTATATAGTTTTCATTTCTTAGTTCTGACAAAACTAATGGAAATTTCTTGTCCACAGTTTAAGGCTTATATTATTCAGCATAGTTTGGAATTAGTGACAGAAGAACTGGTTTAGTACCGGTGTTGTGCAAGCCTTGGAAATAAATGGCTAGTTCATTATCAGTTGAAGGTGGCACGTGTTGTCTATTTTGGGGAGTGTTTGAATCTCTCTTTTTGATGATGTTGCAGTGCAACTATTTATAGCTGCCTCTAATTGTTTCTTTTTTACATTTTGCAGAAGTAAAATCAACATTCTTGATATGTTTTCCGTCAACTTTCTGCACCGCTGAAGGAAGTAGCCAGTATGATTTCTCTTGTGTTACTGCATTTATAAGTTTCACTGCAGCTTCAATAGCAAGAAAACATAGCATCAACATGACTGCAACTCTCTACAAGACAAGCTATACAGTTAGAGTGTACTGTTAAAATATTTTCAACAATTAAGCATGCGTGAAGGGGTGTCGCTGAGAATGTTATATTCTTGCCGACACTAAGCACTTTTCACTGATAATTATTGAGCATAGGTCCTTAACCATACCACAAACAAACTGATTATACGATTTCAGAGACTTGCAACCCTTTAAATCATTCAAAGTACACGCACTTTCCACGTTTACAAAATAGTTTACTCTGTCTGGATACTGAAAGACCGGGTAGTCTTTGACATCGTTCAGCCAATTTTTCTTCAGGATTTCACAGGGGTCTTTGTCTTCAATCAATTTTAACTTCTCACGATATCTTGCCTTTGAAACAACATTTAAACTTTCCTGGTATGTGATCTTCGGTATTTCTTTCGATAATTTCTCATCTATTGTTAACTTTATTTAAAATTCGATATTTTCTGGTGACATAGTAAATGTGAATAACATACAGCTTCGTGTGACTTGACCTAAAAGATGGCAGATGTATCGAGGAATCCCCGGATCTGTGACGTAAATGAAAACGATGTATTAGAAGGTCCATAATATTGGATTATTCGCTGGACTAAACATCAGAAAATAATTCGAGTTTGTACTCGGCTAAGAAAATGTCCCCAGTGGCACAGTGGTATGTCTGCGGACTTACAACGCTAAAATCCGGGTTTCGATACCCGTGGTGGGCAGAGCCCAGATAGACCATTGTGTAGCTTTGTACTTAATTACAAACAAACAAAACTAAGAAAATTTGGAATAAGAATTCAGTTTCAACGACATAAA
Source organism: Limulus polyphemus (assembly GCF_000517525.1). NCBI lineage: Eukaryota > Metazoa > Arthropoda > Merostomata > Xiphosura > Limulidae > Limulus > Limulus polyphemus. The sequence continues at coordinate 13,720 of NW_013668980.1, forward strand.
TTTAGTTATAATATTTAATTTGCATGTGAGGTATATCTGTCATAAAGAACAATACAAACAACAAAGATAAATCTATCTATCTATATATATATAAATTCAAAGAATTTATACTTCGGATAACACAGATCATATTGTTATGAAATCAAGAATACTAGATATTACCGAACAATTCTCTGAAGATTACTAACAAATTTGAGGATTAGTAATCTATTTTCTGTCCTGTTTAATAGCAGCAATCAATTTTTACTATTACTAGCTTTATGTTTTCGTGGATGCTATGATTGATTTGTATGCATTCCTAAATATTAGTTTGACCAATTGCTAAGAAAAATTCGTAACTACGTTGAACTTATAATTGGAATAATTAATTACAGTTAGAGTTAGAGCTTATCAATGCGAAAGAGATAGTTCTCTACATAGGCTCCGCGTTTACACTGGATCATTGACTAATGGCAATATAACATAACTGATGTTAGAAAAACACGTAGGTTCAAGAAGTCTTGACAGAAATGAATTGAAACCCTATAACCCGAGTGCTTTCGAAACGTGGACTTTTCTTCTTCAGGGGGAAACTGAAGAAGAAAGGCCCACCTTTATAGAGCAATATAACATATTCTTGCGTTGGTGCCCTCTATTGGTGTAAATCAGTAACAGTTAACGACGTTTTAAATGTATATGTTTTATTTGAAAAGGATGTTTTTCTACTGGTAAAATTTTATACTGCTCACGACAATTTTGAATTCTTATATTATTCTCTTCAAGGAAATTAATGAGAAAGGATCTAGCAATTCTGCTCCTGTGTGATTGTTTATCAGAAAGAATGTGGCAAACCTATCTACAGGGTCATTATCTAGAACATATCTAATGATTATTGTCAGTTGATCTGTGTGGGATATGTCTGGAGTAGAATCAACAGATACTGAATAATACTTGGATTTTTGATCACCCTGTATAATGGTAGTGAGAATATCTTTTTGTAGCAACTTTATGAATTCATCACAAACAGTTGAGGATAAGTATGAAACATGAATTTTCCCTTATTTGAGCTTTTTTTAATGTGTTCAGCCAATAGCTCCAGTATTCCTAAGTAATTGTCATTATACACTGAACCAATTGCTTCATCACTTCCTCTGAATGCTAGCCCTCTGGTGCCACTATTTCTTTTTCTCTGTCTCCATGTGCTCTGTTGTTGATACATTCAATTTTTTTTAATAACAAATTTGATGACGCAACCTTGATGCAGCAAGCTTTTTAGTATCGACTAAAATCTCTTGTAGTATGTTTCCAATCAGAGTAACCAGTTTCCATTACTGTTTAAAACAATTTACATATAATGCAGAAGACAGTGAGTAGCAAAAACAGTATCTTTTATTGTCTTCTCCATTCAGTTGCTCGTGATAAAAAAGTCTTTGAGTATTGGTGTTTGTACTTGTCACCTGGAATCGATTTTGTAGATGTACTGAAATCCACATTCATGTACTGGCATGAGGTAATCTCAGATGAACAAACAAAATCTCTCATTTTATCAGAAACTTTGTGTCCATATCCCAATGTCGAATGCAAAGGATGGATTAGTATCTTCATCGTCATTGCAATAATTGGTTTCTTCCTGTTGGTAAGAGCTCGATTCAATTTGATGAGTGAAAGTAATCAGTATCAAGAGTTGTTGTCTCTATATGATTGTTTTCAGAATCTTGGTTGACAGTTATGTTTTGGACAATTTCTGCTTGAGAGAAAGGGCTCAATTTGATATGATGAGGTTGATGGTCATCATCACCCAGAGATTTAGTGTCTTCATTGCTATTTCCACTGTCTTGGCTGGCGAGGGCTTTGGCACTAGAGGACAAAGCTAATGAATCCATTAGCTTCCTAGGTTTAGCTACAACTTTCTCTAATTTTTTTTTCTGCTTTCTTTGACTTTAATTTTTCCCAACTGTACTTGTGTTTGTCCATCTATATAAAAGATAAGTTGAACTCTTTATAAGTAGTTTGTGTGTATGCATGTATAAGCATACTTGTGTATGTGTGTGAGAAAGAGGGTGTGTGTGTAATGTCAGAAATAGCTACCTAGTAGTTTTGTAACAAATAATCATATATCATATTCTGTACTTTACTTAAAACTTTCAAATGTTGTACTAGGATGTGTTATATTCTATACGGTCCAATTATTGAAGCTTGTCAAGTTGTCAACGAATTATTCACAGCTGATAAGTTAGCCGATGTATGTCCAAAGTAATTATGGATTTTTTACGGCATAACAATTTGCAAGTTATGTTCAAGAACCACAAACAATTGATAAAATTTATCCTAAAAGCTTAAAATACTGTTATATACCTTGTTAACGATGATTGAACTCTTTTCTTGAACAAAATCCGAAACATTTGAGAATGAAGAATCGAAAGATATCTTCAATCTAGCCTAGCAACTTAGGACTAGTCACATTCTAGGCATACTGCTTGATCATCTGATAAGAAGTGGCGTGTTTGGCACAAGCCACAAGGAAGGAGCCTGGCTGATAGCATCATAAAAATGTAGAGTGAATAGAGTTTGATTGGCCATCATTCGATTAGCGTGACCAGGTCCAGCTTCTCTTAAATCTAGCCCATGGACATTGCAAATTATATGCAAATGTGCTAGGTCAAAGTGAGGCCACACCTAGTCACACTATTCATGAGCAAGCCAATCAAACCTCTGCACTCTACATTGCATAATAGACCTACCTACATCACATACAAACTCTCTCTTTTTTTTTTCCTTCCCTCTCTTCAAAAATAAGTGAACTTGGTCGAATGATTTTTATTAAGTGTTTTCCTAAAAACAATAAAGATGGGTCTTGTTTATATAATGGGTCTATTTTGAGCCCCGGCCTGGTGGTACAACGCCAACAGTCCTTGCCTTAATCCGCCCTTGTCCCTAGTATAGGGTGACAGAGCAGTGAGTTTCATTCAGTAGCTCATACATACGCTCTGCATAAACCCAAGTTTTTGTGCTTTTTATTTTTGATACTTTCTCTAGCAGGAGAGACTGTCATCTGCCCCATGGTTCATGGTCTTTACTATTGGTGTTCATGCACCACCTACACGTGCATAGAAATAGTACTGACTGGCAGATTTTATCTGCTAGCAGCGCTACTAGTTCTTCTCAGGCAATTTCTAATAGACTTAACCAGGACTGAAGTTGTTATTCTGGTTGCCAAAAGTCTGGGAGTTCTGTACATACTGTCCTATCCAGTCTCAGACTCACAAGATGCCATTCAACCTCAGCAACATTTTGGCATCCATGTTTTCTTCTAATTGAAATTGATTATTAGGGGTAATGCCCATTCTACTGTTTTATGTCTGTGGCTGCAGAGAAATTGAAGTCATGGAACTTTGAAACACCAATAAAAGTCCAATGCCAGAAAAGGACTTCTCCTAGACCTGACAACTCTCGCATACGACCATTTCTCTTCAGTGGCTAATTCTTGCTCTCAGTCATGAGTACTTCTACTTGCAGGAAATGCCATTTCTTAAGTAAGAAACATTTCTTTAAACTCAATAACACAAAAGTTCAAGTAAGGGTAATACACACATTTGCAGAAAACAGAAAACTTTGCAATAATATCTTGTGGTCACGGCACAAAATGTTTCTAATTCCTACCTACTTTGTAGTATTTTCAGCTAAAACCAATTCCCGAAACAGTAAATCTGGCAGATACATTGTATAACATAAGGTTCGGCAAGATATACTGCAAAGTAATACCGAGTTCCATTAAAACTAACTTAGCCTATGCTAAAAAACAAAAGACTAGACTAGACATGATGTGTAATATACAATGAAACAAAGCAAAAGTGTGTGTATGCAACACCCTGGAGAGATTGAAAGTCGGTTTTACTTAAGAGATAGATTGATCAGGCTGGTTATATTCCCTCAAGACTTGTTTCCAAGCTGACCAACTCACCCAAGATGATATTTCAAACTGACTAACTCTCACGTTTCTTACTCTGATTAGTAACATCGGACTTACCACGTGACTGATCATTCCCATTCAAACATAGGGTTTTGTAACTTCGAGATATCACCTTACCTGCTATTGTAGGACAATGCTGTCAACTTAGTTACACAAAGTGCAGTTTTTACCTATACCCTTACTAATAGACCAGGTGTCATCCCCAGAGAATGACAAAAAACAGCAATAGCTAGAAGGAAACCAACTTAACGACTTTCTTGATCATGTGTTATAAACGAATATACCTAGAATATACGACAGTTTTTGAAAAATTCTACGTTAAAATAAGAAGTTAAAAAACGCATGGTATTTCTGCATACCAAAATAGCAGTTAAAATATGAAGTGTGACTGTTCAAATAATGAACAAATTCTTAAAGTGTTTTTAGTTCGAAAACTGTGAAGAAAATAATTTATCATGTGTAAAATATTTCTGATATAGATAAGCTCGAAAAAGTAAAAAACGCATTTTTTATTTCTAGGCGTTAATCGTTATCATTCGCTTCCTTGGTTTTGTTTCAATGCCTGGTTTTAGCGAAAGGTTACACAATGGGGCATCGACACTTTGTCTGACGTGGGGATAGAATGCTGAATTTCAGCATCCTAAACTCGGACACTTATCTCTGAACCACCGGGAGATCATTCACTTCCAAACGCGTAGTTAGTGATGACAAAATTTTATCACAGGTGGAAGAAAATAATTAAATATCTGACATTTTTAATAGGATTCGTTTTATGGAAAAAGTTGTACATCTTTCTTCACGTGCTAAGTGTACGCTTTGATTTCCAAAGTTCAAATAAAGGAAGCATATTTATTTTATCTCAG
>NW_013668980.1:18703-24714 GCF_000517525.1 Limulus polyphemus
CAGACAGACATTAATAGCTAAAAGCAGTACCTATCAACTATGATAATAAAAGAGCGTGTCTGTGTGTGTGATCGCCATAGCTTCAAGAGGAAAGAACCTAGAAACCTGAAATTTTGCACCCATACTAAGTGGACCCTGAGGGTGTGCACGTGGGTATTATAACTTATCCACGTGCGTTCGTGCATGCGTGTGCGCATGTTTTTAATGAGGCAAGATAGTGAAAAACTACATAAAAAATAAATTATTCCTTATATAACAACTTCTAATTGTATATAGTGCGTTTTGGTAACAATGCGTTCCAACAATAGCTTTTATGTCATGTTGCTTAGCAACAAAAGTATAACCTAATATTACTGTTAGTATATGAACTGAAAGTATAAAATGAAATGTATAAACTACAAAATTGGAAAATATTTGTTGATTTCTTAATATAGAGTCTCCATTGATTAAATTCAGAAACGATATAAATTTAAAATTGGATCGATATTTTTACTTGCATGATAAATTTTATGCACTTGGCTCTAGGTTAGGTTATCTCACACTTCGACTTTATTTTAGGCTTATTTATTAATTTCTTTAAATCATACCTACATTCACTAAACTTACAAAGTTTCACGGCCCCCTTGCACCCCCGTCACTAAAATCATAATAGGCGGACATTAAAAGATAAATGCATTTTGGTTTCTATGACTCCTGTTATTTGAAGAAATCAAGCATGTCGTGACACGACACACACTGGCTGTTATATAGGTTAGATAACGTGACGTATAATGGCAGCGATAATTATCTGTAATAATTTTATTATTATCGTACCTTTATGACTTTTTTATGTTTCTTCGAAATAAAAATATGCTTAAAATATGTTTGACTGTTCTTCTATGCTAAAATAGGCTCAGAATACACACACACTGACATAGTCATCTAGAATACATTAACCTAACAACCCGAGCAAAGCCGGGTACTTTCGCTAGTTAAATATAAAAACAAAACAATGTCTTATTGTGTATATTAGAAAATACAATTATTTAAAAGTCCGTTGCAAAGCATTGTGTTTATATTAAATTCGCAAAAAAAAACATTTTGTATAAGCTTCATTATTCCACGTTTTTACAATTTTCCGCAATTTCGTTGAAATTCTAATTATTTATGAACTACTTTAGAAATTTGAATAACATTGTTGTCACTTTGTGTTCCATGAGCGACGTCACTAGAGGGCGTTGTGAGTTACTCATATCAAAATGGTGGCTGGGGTGAAGTGGAAGTTTGATAGCACTCTTAAGTTATCAGTTCTCTTGTGTTGTTTTTACGAAATTTTTTGTTTTACACATTCCATACATTGTAATCATAGACCACCTAAACCAGACGAGGTAAGAAATTTAGTATACAGTGAAAAATGTTTAGATACATTTGGAGCATTGTTTTAAATTTGCATGTTCAAATTATGACTTGACTGAGTCGTGTACAAGCTGGCCTTAGTTACCACGGGCAGCTATCAACGTTAATCTTATTTAGTTAAATGTCAACAGCACTGTCACAGTGTCAATAGTATATGTAATGTGTAGTCATGTGTTTATTTATTGGAGTTGTTTGTATATTTATAATTTTCTTATACTTAGTATGCCGTTTATTTTTCATTTAGGTGTCAAATATTGCCAGTAATTGTAGATAATTTAACTTTTAAGGTAGTTTCGAATGTTTTGAAATAGGTTTCCTTTGATGATGTTATTGTTGAGGTAGAATACAGCTGTAGACCTCGCAGTTTGGTAGTTTCATGTTAATATGATATAATAATTTGTGAAGTAATAGTTGGTACATGACTATGAATCTGTTTTATTAGTACATATTTAAATTGTTGCTAGAATCTTGAAAAAGAAAAACGAAAGTTGTTACTGTATGTCTCGAGAAATGTGGCATGAAAACTTGACTTCTGTCATTTTAATATCAGTTTTCTGAGTTTAAATAAAATCCTAAGTTATTGAATATTCAAAATTTGAATAATATTTTTGTCATCAATATTTGCAGGTTAAAAATGCATTGCATTAAAAACACCTTAAGTGTATTGAGAATTAAATACAGAGTAGGCGAAACGATCCGACTTGATATTGATTTAAACGGTTAGTTACATGTACAGTTTTTAAGTTGCACGAACTTACATATACGGGATATTGGTATTAATGTGTATGTGAGGACAAGTTTCTTTACCTTAGTGACTGTAAAATGTTTGTGTGACTTCAAAATCTTATGTGATCTTATACTGTTTTTTTCCTCGAGTAAGTACAAACTTATGCTGTTTTATTTTTAGCTTTCGTTTATAACTTAAAAAAATTTCTTCGTCACACTTGTATTACGATGCTGTGATTTTGATGGTATAAATGAAAAATGTAATATTATGCTTGGGTTTCTATATAAATATAATAGTACTGTCTGTTGTATGTCCATATAACTTCTTCGCAGGGTGTGGATGGATCTTCACCAAAATGAGTATGGAGGCTCATTAGGTCCATGGGGAGATACATACAAATTTTCAGTTTTGCGTTTTGCATACCCGTTTTAGTGTTTTATACCACTACCTCACTTCCTGTTCATGGATTTTCATCAAATTTGGTATAGAGGTTTATTGGGTCCATGTTTTTTATTTTGCGGTTTTATGGGTGTTTTTTACCACTACTTCGCCCCCAGTTGATAGACCTTCACCCAATGTGGCATGAAGGTTTGTTGGGTCTATGCAGAGATACATACAAATTTGCGGTTTCACATTTTGTTTTGCAGTTTTTATGGGCGTTTTTTACCATTCCATATAAGGGAATCAACTTTTCATGTCCCAAGATAACCTTTCATTAATCGTGAATTTACATAACTTCCAGCTAGTTTCTGATATGTTTAAAGTACTTTGTTTTACTGCAACTCTGAAACAATATCCTCACGTGCAGAGTAATATATATATATATATATATATATATGTATATTGTTCAGTAGTACGTTACAATGTTCTCAACGCAGCCAAAAAAATAGTTTTAAATTTTCCTGCTTTGTTGAGCGAATGAATAGTCAGTCGCATCTCTTTTGTTTGTCGTACATTTTAAACAATATTTGTCTTTCCATTTTCACTTAGCTGAAAAAGAAATCTTTTAACATATATGTACAATTTTCCCTTTGTTTAAATTTAGCATTTTGTTATACAAATTTCCAATTTAAATTATAAAAGGTACTAATTGTTTCAGTTTTCACTCAGCATTATAGAACATGTAATACCTGACACATAGGTAACACCTAAAAATTATCACTTGAATTATTTAGATTTTTGTACCTGACACTTTGAAAGCTTTTATTAGATGTGTCAAGCAGATTTCATAAATTATGCTGCTCACAACACTTTGTTTTTACAGTTAAAATACAGTAGTCATACCAACGTTGAAAATGTTAGTGCTTATATTTAGAACATGATCATTTATCACAGGGGTCTCCTATTTTTTTTTCAGTTTGAAGACCCCACATAATGATATAATAGAGTAAAAAATAACAGTCTGAGGTACCTTATTTTCATTGCAGTTTGTCTTTTGACAAAAAAATCTCAAGCATGAATAACGTTGTGTTGTCATATTTATTACAATAAATAAAATTGTCGCAGAAAATACTGCTTTGTCTAGTGTCAGGAAGATTTAAAGAATATATTTTTACATTTTGTTGAGCATCTTCCCTGATATGTATACGACACGAAATACTGTAAAGTGCTTAGATTTTCCAGTTGAAATACAAGATGATTCTTTCTTTATTATTATTTGCTAGCCCCCAGTGGCACAGCGGTATGTCTGCTAGAAACCGGGTTTCGATATCCGTGGTGGGCAGAGCACAGATAGCCCATTGTGTAGCTTTGTGCATAACTTCAAACAAACAATTATTTGCTAAGATACTGTAAAATTACAAGTTAAGAAAAAAAAATATTTAAAGTATTTTATAATTTATTGAATGTACGACTATGAATTTAATTTTGAGGTAGTATCTATATAATTAAAAGAGTAACGTGTGTGCGTGTGTAGAAAGCTTTTCAAGATTCATTAAACGATGCAAAAATTAAATTAGGAGTAGGAAAGTGCGGACGATGTCACCATATACGTAAAGGAGAGCTGGATGTAGACATCTTGCATTGCAAAAGGAGATACATTTGGGGAATGGATATGCCATTCCTCAGAGCCCCCATCTTAGAAAGCAGTGTTTATTTGTTAAGTAATGGTACCGACACCCAGGTTTTGAAAACATCTAGTGACTCTTACTAGATAAGTTGATCAGTTTGTCATTTTTGATCAGACCATTCGACTAAAAGTTTCTTTTGTACTAGAGGTGTTTGGTGGGTACCACGTGTTGTGGAACAGGTTTAACCTCGCAGTCATTGAGACGCCCCGTACGTCCATCTGATTCGTTCAGAACTCTACGTACCTAACCTCATATTTGGATAATCTAGGCAAGTCATTTAAGTATTTTAATTAATTTACACACACTGCACTGCCTTTACATTTTATAAACTTTGTGCATTCAGATACAAAAGACCACAACCAAAAAATGTTTCGTACGCGAAGCACGAGTTTTCACTTACTATTTCATTATTGGGGTTTGATACCGGATTTATTGAAATATAGTTAAATTTGTATTTAATTTTGAAATATACAGGATGGCAAAAAATTACTAAGTTGAAGGGAGGATTACTATACAGTTGGTATATATGGTTGACACTAAAGAAAATATTACGAAGACAATTTAAACTAACTTAGAAAATAAACAGTTTCAAGTGACAGAACTGTAGAGTGAATTTTGCCCATCTTGTATATTTTCAGTGATCAAATTTCATGTAAGGTCAGGTTAATTATTATGTTTTCTTTGAAATATTTCTCGTGCACGCATCCTGGAAAAGAACAAATATAAAATGAAAACAGCTAGTTTTATATATGACACTTTATACATGTTTATCTCATTGAAGAGTTTACTCACTAAGAAATCATGCACTCGTCAGAAGTTTTTAATTACCCGTTTTGTAAAACTGTGCAAGTGTGATAAGCGTTCATTGATTGGTGAATGTTTTCAAAACTGGAAAGCTTATAATTTATCACTCTTGTCAAGTAATTTTAACACATGTTTATTAAGAAATGGAAAAACTTCTGTACCCTTTAATCTGTAAACTTTGTGTAACGCAGATATAACACTTTTCATATAACTCACTAAAATAAAACGTTCTTAGTACGTTTAAACAAATTTAATAAAATATGCAGTAAGTTTTGATATACTTGGCGATCCAAACGGTATATGTATGTATGTGTTTATTATTTATTATCTAACACTTACGGCCCCCAGTGGCACAGCGATAAGGCTGCAGACTTATAACGCTACAAACCGAGTTTCTAGACCTGGGCATAGCACAGATAGTTCATTGTGTATCTTTGTACTGAACTACAAACAAACGTAACGCTTACAAACAAAATTTCTCCCGGTGGGACGGCGTAAGTCTTCGGATTTACAACGCTAAAATCAGGGATTCGATTCCCTGCGGCAGACACAGCAGATAGTCTAACATGGCTTTTCTATAAAACAAACAAATTAAAATTAAGCTTGTCGTTTCTTGGGCACGTAAATCTTGAATTTTAAAATGAAATCCAGTTTTCTTTGAACTGGTGATTTACCGTATTTTTCGTGTATAAGACGCACTTTTTTACTCCAAAATTTGATGTCAAAATCTGCTTGCGTCCTATACACCGAAGGTATGAATAATATATATGTATTTATACGATATACAAAAGCCATGTGTAAATATATTTAAATAGGCATGCATAGTTTAGTTCAATTGAATATGTTATTTATAACAATAGTAGTTTTTTTTTCGTTTAAAAACATAACCATTTATAATTCTCCCTAAATAATAAAAACATAAGTTACAGTGAAAGCAATGAAGATTTTGTAGGATTTAAACCAAACTAAATAACAGTAAACGTTTTTGATTTATGGTATTTTTTTATTTTGATGTT
>NW_013668980.1:25482-38300 GCF_000517525.1 Limulus polyphemus
ATATATATATATATATATATATATATACACGTTCATGTGTGAATCTCACTAAACCAGTAGAGGTTCAATTTAAGGCACGCGATTCTAAACTGCTAGTATTACGCATCCCCCTCAAAGAAGCTTATTGACAGACATTAGTTTGTATATCTGTTTTGCTCCTTCAAAAATGTGTTTGATAATTAATTTAGTGACAATCCACATTATCAATAACTGTAAAGTTGATAGGTTATTACCTCCACCACTGAAGGTTACGGAGGTTGTTTTCATCCCTGTGTGTGTTTGTCAGCAAGATTTCTCGAAAACGACTGAATGGCTTTGGACGAAAGTTGGTATACATTTGGAGTATGGCCCAACTTAGAAGTGGTTAGTTTTTGGAGGGTCAAGGTCACAGCAAGGTCGCGAGAAAAAATCCCTCTTTTTCACACTATTTTTTGCTCTGTAACTCAGTGAAAAATGATTTTCATGAATCTTGGTGGACTTATGTAGAATATTATTCCTCATTGTCTCGATTTTTTGAGAGCTGAATCTGATCAACACTGCGTGGCGGAGGTGTGCGCTCTACTGAGTGCCCCTCTAGTTTTACAACGTTATTTGTAATTTAAGTAACAGGATTAACGAGCTTGTTTGCATTTGCGCTACTTTCATCTACTAAACCAGTGGTTCTCAAACCGGGAGAGAGGGCGGAACATATCCTGGGGTCGGTGAGAAGGTTCATAAAACGTTACGCAAAAATGATTTATTTACTACAATGAATAACGCCGCTATAATGAAAACAATATAGTCAACACTCTACAACAAAGTTAGCAGTATGTATTTGCTAATTGAGAAGAAATGGAATAATATTATGAACCAGTAAGTAACCTGTGAAAATTCACATGAAAAACAATTTCTTATTTTGAACCAATATTTACATGTTTCTGTCAATTTTCATATAAGTTCATATGTTAAGTCCTGAGAGCCCCCCCCCCCCCAATCTAAATGCAGAAACTTATTTTGAATGATCCTTTACATGAACGTTCTAGTTTTCATGTAAACAGTGAATCTAATACCGAGGGCCCTCAAAACCCTTTGACTGGGAGCATAAATTTAAAAATTTTCAAAATCTTAAGTTATTGTTTATAATAGCTCCTTGCATGTTAATATCAACTTTCAAGTGAATCAGTTTAGTCAAACCCTAGACCCTCATAATTCTCTTCACCCCTCATTACTGGGTATCCCAAATCTTAGACCCTCATAAAACTCTTCACCCCTCATTACTGGATCTCCTTCAGGATTGTCTTAATTTTTTAATATAGAATTCTAGGTTTTCACAAGATTTGTCAAAAAGTATGGGAGGATTTTAAAAATCAAGTGAACACGGATGCATACAACTGACAACTATTATATAAATACTAGGAAGTGTTAAGTTATCACAAAGTAAGTAAAGCATTACTTTTTTAAAAGACATAGTGGAGAATTAAGTTTTTGTTAAGACAAAAAATCACTTTTGGAAAAGTTTAAAGGTATTTAGTTACATCTGACAAAAGCTATTAATTCAGAATTTGTTTTTGTTACACTAAAGGTTCAAATAATCATTTATAGAGAACAGTACTGTTCATAACCATTAAAGAAACAGCATTATTTATAAACAAAGATATCAGAGCTAATTTGGTTAGTTTTGCCATATTGTTAAGTCACTCTTTCATTTCTGATTTGCTTTGTATATTTAAAAATGCCAACTTAGTTTGATTATATATATACTTTCAAACAGTTCAAAAAAATTCTTTATTGGCCACGCCGGAATTCCTGATCAATAAACATGAGAGCTTTAAGGAATAAATATATAATATAAAGACAGCCTGATTGACATCAGGCTGCTCCATGTACTTGATACTAAAAGTCCATTCTCTGCATTAAAACGTATCATCATACCAAAGAGTGGAAAGAAAAAAGTTGAATACAAGGGCACAAGGTACACCAAGCTATTTTCCACCTATAAAGCCATATGCTAATTTAAGTAACACTCTTTAGCATTGATCTGATGACAGCTGATGTAACTCAAAAGTGCAATGCTCAATTGATGTGATATGGGATTTACCATATATGAGTGGGTGTGTTTCATATTTCAGGTGAGCAAGCCACCACACATTCTTAACAAGTTGTGCAAGTTTTTTTTCTTATACGCTATGTTTATGAATTAGGTTTCTGATACTTTTTTGTGATGGGTATTGAAAAACATAGTAGAAAGAGTAAACACTGATAACTGGTAATTATTCTCGCTTTTTATGGTAGCCTGTTCAGTTTGGTTTTTAGCTATTCCTTTTAGGTGAAGTAGCAAGACAGATAGTTTACCTTTCATTATTTATTTTATTTACTTGAGAAATAATATTAAGTCTTGACCTTTCATGTTTCCTAAGATACTTTGCCTGTATAATTTGATTGTTTTTCTGTGGGGTGGGAAGTTATAAGTGGCTATTATGAATCATGTACCTTAAGAAATGGATGAGACTTGGAAGAATACTGTTGGATACTTTGATGAGGATAATTAGAGTAGGCATTATAGTCGATAAAGCTTCATATTTCATAGTTTTACTGATAGCAGTAACTATTGGCTGAAAGTCATGGACACTGGCTGGCTGAGATCCACATTGTATGGTTGATAAACTGGTTGGCTGGTGTGTTTGTTGTCCATTTGGCCTGTCAACATATTATTGTGGTCTACCACATGTTCTTGTATTGTGGAAAAACTATTAATTCACATTATTTCTTATATAACAACCTTGTCATCCACAACAGAGACAATTCTGGCAACTGTATTTTTTCAGCAGTTTGAGATTGATATCTATAATTTCAGTAACATCTTGTACTTGATTAATTCTGCCTTGCATTCTCATTACGGGTGCTCTAAGAACAATCTGTACAATATAATGGAGAGAAGAGATCTTAAAACCCGTATAAGTTTCTGTTGTTTGGGGTATATTTATGTTAATTTATTCTTTAATACTGAAAGGCAAACCCTTTTAATTGTTTCTCTGAGAAACTTTAAATCTTGTCATGTTTTTGACTTTTTCTCTCTTTTCTACCAAGTTCATGTTTCTTGCCCAATTAATCCCTTAATTTTCTTCAAAACTTGTAAATGCTTACATACTATTTTCTTATCATATTATTCTGCCATTCCATATCATCTTCAGCTTATTGTTGTGACGTTTTCAAAACATTCCCAATTCCTTTACATGGCTCCTCAAACTCAAACTAGTACTGGGACTTATTTGAGTTGCTTTGCGTTTTTTATGTTTACATGTAGATTTTTTCTTTTTCAAAAAACAGATCCACTTCACTCAGCTGAGTACCGCTACTTTTTTTTTTTTTGAAAATTTAACCTCTGAGCGTATATATTATTTTATACTAGCAGACACTTACAAAATATTTTCGGTCAAATTAGTATTTTTACTCAACAGTACTTCGTAAATACTGAATTTCAAGAACAATACAAAGAAATTCTAATCGCAGACACCGAAATCTGCAAGTCCACTTGCCTTAGGCCTTACATATTTAAGCCTTTATTAAGTATGGTCTATATTCGATAAAGAGATAAATTAACACTGTAAGTTGTAACTTGTGTACGTTTTCTACTTTAGTTTAGTTAAGGCTTAACTTTACCGTACTTAATACTATCACTAAATAAACTTATTTTAATCTACGACCTAACGTTAGATTTTTTTAAAACTTTAATGAACTCTTAATATGTTGTTGTATAAAATGTCTACTAAAGTATATTTATATCCGCCTTTTGTTTACATGTTGAAATAAAAGTGCGCGCGAATGTGCATTTAGATCGTAAGGTGCGTGCGCATTTTCAGAACAGACAAAAACTGAGTATTATCATAACAGATAGTTTCGATAAAAAAATAGGTATGTTTATTCAAGTGTCGGTTTTCGTCGCCGCATTTGTATCTAGTCGTTGTATATGGTGTGAAATGATTGGGTATGTTATAAGAATGGAATACTTAGCAATTACGTTTATGTAAAATCATATTTTGATTGAAAGTGGTGCTGTTTTCATTTTAATCATTAAGACTCGAAATGATTGCTTTACTTGCGTGTTCTGTGTCGTTATTCAAACTTTTTGTAATTTGTGAGAATATAAAGACGCTTTTTTCATGATTGTTTTTAAATATTTGTCTGAAGATAACTTTTATTTTGAATATGTTATTGAACTTTTTGTTTTATTTCTTTAAGAAGGAAGAATTGTATCTATAGCCAAATAATGTTTAAGTTAAAGAACATTTATATTAAATGCTGACTAGTTTTTAAACAAATTGAATTGAAAACTCCTGCAAATGACAGACAATGTAACATTTTCTTTTTCTTTATTATGGTTTGATTTGATGCTTGGCGTCTGGCCCATAGTGGTACAGCGGTATGTCGGCGGATGTACAACGCTAGTAACCCGGTTTCGATACCCGTGGTGGGCAGAGAACAGATAGCTCATTGTGTAGCTTTGTGCTTAATTATAAATATACAAATAAAACTTGGCGTCAGTCACACGGAGATAAATAACGTTGTCGTATTATTCAATTTACACTGGCAATAGTTTTCATAAATTTTATATTACTGTTAAACAACAAGCGGAGTTTTCCTGCTAATGGTTTCGCTTGGTTCCTCTCGCGGCGAAAATATATTCTATACAAATTCAAAAAGATAAGGTAGCTGGCTTTCACTAAATTACCCCAAAGTGCTATGAGTATATAAAATAAAATGCTGATATTGTCTTTTGATTTTGATCATACAACGTACTACACAGCTTTCTAAAACCAATATGAACAGAAATTGTAATTTCTTCATTGAATTTACCGGACTGAGCCTCTTTCTATGATGTTTTTAATGCATATATTTCTGCACGTAATATAAAGGTATCGATTTAGCAATTTAGTACAACATGATGATTTGCTCTAAGTTATACCCATATTTTGCGTAGTTATCGGTAAACTAGACGTAAGGATGGCCAAGGTACTCACTCGGCATAATACAAATATGCACGCTAAAAATCAACAATGACAGAGAGTTTTACTTTAAAAGATGATTGCCTTCATTTGTTTCTCTACCCAACAAATCCCAAAAGAAGGCAAGAAATCATCACTAAGATACCAAACCCACGAAACTGTTCATCTTTTTCTTGTTTCAGTCGAGATAACTCTACAACTACCTTATCATTAACACCAGTTTAAACCTGAATCCCCTCTATGTGTTTCTGGGCAGTGCATGATGTCATCGCTTAGTCGTAATAACCAGTAGTAATTTTTATAAAATCATAATTTTAATGTGAACGATGTTATCATTATCTCTTAAAATTAGCTTTCTTACAGCTATATGGTGTTCCTTTAAAAAAGCTCAAGTACATGATGAAACAGGAATTACCAACCAATAAACCAATAATAGATTAACATTAGATGACTGTAACATGTTAATATTCAATGTTTTGTACACTGTACAATCTGTGTCTTTAGGGAGCCAACCCCTATATCATGTAGGACATGAAGGACTAAAAAAAAATCAATATACATAATATTAAAGTTTATTACACACATTCAGTCAGGAGAAAAACTTCACAAAAGAAGTAATAAAAAACATTTTGTAAATTTAAAATGATGTAGGGATGGTAGTGCCAAAAAAGAACGCAAACAAGAATATAGGGATGATACAGATATACACAGGTCATCCCTACATGACTTTCAACATTAAATTTTTAATGTTACGCTATAAATTGCGTACTTGACTTTAATATTACTGCAGTTGGAAGTTATGCATTCCTGACTGTTGGTATGCAGTTTTATTTATCATAATATCATGGTCATATCAGGGTAGGCATTAGTGTAGTGTAACTAAGAGCTTTTTAGGACTTACGTATAAGGAAAACCAAGTTGAGTTAAAACATGTAGGGATGATCTATGTATAACTGTATCATCCCTATATTTTTGTTTGCATTCTTTTTGGCACTGCCATCCCTACATCATTTTGCATTTACAAAATGTTTTTTTACTTGTTATTATTATTGTTTACGTTTAACTTTATAATATATTTTGTTTTAATAACTGTCTGGGATGTAAAGTTTGTTTACTTATTAAATATAATCAAATATTATTGTGAAATCTTTAAGAATTAGCGGAATAAGTTCAGCTATACGTCATCGACCTAAAAATAACAATAAATAACGTGTACGGGTATTTAACAGATTTTAATAAATGGTTAAATGGAATTACGTGGCTGATATAAAGGGTGAAGTGTTCAAGAGTACAGTAAAGAAAAGAAGTTAAGGAAGAAATATTGGAGTATATCTAGTGTCGTAACACTTCCAAAAAAGCCAGCGAGATCAACTAAATTAATATTAAGCTCGTTTCATCTTGATTTTTTAAGCAAAGTTTCGGAAGCTGCACGTGGTAGATCATGCAGATTTTGTTTATCAGATGCATGCTTTTTGTTTAGTAAACATATTTACATATTGTGTTCGTTGATAAAAAGAAAATGTTTGAGGACAACAGTGAAAACAAAGAAGAATGTTTCTTGAAATTTGTGGATGTTTTGTAAAAAACAAACTCCATATAGGCCGCCAGCCAGCCTATATTTGATATACTTGTTGCTCCTTCCATGAATTTGGTTCTAGGGCTAATTCAAAAGTAGCAGAAAGTATATTGCTTTTGACGATTATGTAAAACAAGTTCGTTAATACTGTAGGAAGTAAAATTCATTATACAGATAACAGTACAAGAATGTGCTTCATTGGTGTGGAATTGATGAAACAACGAACTTAATTAATTGTGATTAAAAAATTGTTATGCCTAAAGGTAATAACTGAATATTTCCCGCATTTTGAATCGATTTTCACGGAATTGCAGTTTTATGTTATTTCTAAGGAATTGTTTTTACCTATCTTCAAGGTTTTGTTTTTACCGTTTGAAGTATTTTTTACTAAGATTAAGTTTTTAAATACCTAGTTTTTTTGGGTACCTACCAAAAATTTTAATACTTTGCAAGCTTATATATAGAATTTATCAAATTGATAAATGTTTTCATCAGACTATAAAAATAATTTTAGTTAGATAATCATTTTCTGTTGGGATCACTTTTTAAGCATTTCATGTAAGCTGTAAAAACTAAATAATATTTTGGAATGACAAACTAGCGCAAAACACATGATTTGTATCTTGTATGTTCTTAACCACACTCATACACCATGACATAAAATTTTGAGTATTTTTATTAAATCTTTTACACGAGGAAGGAATAAGCACAACTTACAGTATATCAATGGTCAAGTTCTCGACTTTTTGAACCCTACGGGCTTTTTCGATATGAGCTAGGTTCTTGCACTAGACCAGAAGAAATGTTATCGTATTTAAAAACACCGTGTTTTCAAGATTCTTTACAAAGGCCTGTGGAGCTCTGGCCAGAAACGGTGCATTATATAGAAAGTAAAGGTATGGAATATATATATATATATATTGGGTTACTGTTGGCTTGGTGCAAATATTTGTGTGTGTCAAGTTATTGAATTGATATAAATATTGACGAAATACAGTTGTTGGCGCACACTTGTAAGTTCTCGTCTGTTGTTGACTACATGCATTTGTCCGGATTTTTGATTACTTGATGTACATATTTGCGTACATTTGTTTATAACTTCTTTGTGAACTAGTAATAACTTAACGGAAGTGCTACTGCATATCTGGAGTGTTTGAAGATCCTTTTATTACTTAGAAATATTAATGTCTTAATAAACTCGTCTTATTCACTATGTGTCATTATCCGATAATTGTCAGACGAATACGGTATATAAAAAAACAACAAGATGTTATTAATAATATCGATAAAAAAGTAACGCTAGACTGTATATCAGCTGCACACACACACAGTTTTTCATTGCTGTCAGCGGTAATCAAACATAACGTATTTTAATAATTTTCGCGAATCTGTAACAAAAATAAAACACATACA
Source organism: Limulus polyphemus (assembly GCF_000517525.1). NCBI lineage: Eukaryota > Metazoa > Arthropoda > Merostomata > Xiphosura > Limulidae > Limulus > Limulus polyphemus. Next base: position 33,454 of record NW_013668980.1, read on the forward strand.
AGCTTTTAGTAATTTTATTTCTCAAAAAAAAAGAAAAAAAAGAAGAAGAATAAGAAGAAAGAAAAAGAAATACTGATCGAATTAAGCTTGTGACCGAATGCCAACATAAACTTTATTCCTGGGCAGAGTATGGACCGGTGGTTAGCGTTCCGTACTTTGGATCTGCACCTTCATCGTCTGCGTTCTCTTTCCTAAAACAAACATAAAGCAACACTCCGAACTTTGGGGCCATGGGTGTGTTATATAGCAAGGTGACCATATTTTGTAAGCCTAATCCGGGACTTTTATATAAAAAAACGATTACCTGTACTCACCAAACGCACGCAACGTTTTCACTTCTTTGACAATGACAGTGCCATTTTCGCTTGTTAATAGTTAGATATACATTGAACTGCACGCCTTAATATGACGTCATCACACCTAAAAAAAAAGGACAAGAAAATATTCCATGAAAGCAGTAGTGTTGTTACATGACGATGCTATACCTAAGCTGATAATCCACATCATAAAAACCGTTTAAATATTCATTTCTTATGTATTTCTTCTACAGGCGTCATTATATAGGAAATTAAATATAAAGGTATTTTCCCGGAGACATTCTTCATCAGCTGACTGTTCTCGGATATCGGGGACGTGTGGTCACCCAATTACATACCGGTGATGGTCAGATCTGACTATTTGGTTAGTCTAGACTACAGTAACCTAAGAGTTGTCGGCGGGCGCTGTTGACTAGTTGCCTTCCATTTAGCTTACCAGTTTCAAATTAGGGACGGTTTGCATGGATAGTAAGCTTTAGCCCTTTTGTAGCTTTGCGCAAATATCTAGAAGCAAACACACAAACAAAAACTTTTATTTCCCGAAAGATACAAAATACAAAAAGTTCGTGACAGACTTAAACTTGCAACCAAATTCCAACATAAACTTTATTCAAAGAAGAAGAAAGAAGAGAAACAAGAGGGAATCCTCAATAGCCGCTGTATTTGAAATTATTTTAATCTAGATACTTTTTTTTTCTTTTTAACAACTGTACTAGTATAAAAGCCCGTCAAAAATGACGGGAAACCATTTTGAATGATTAACGAAAATTATAGAATTTAACTAAAACGAATTTCTCTGTTCCTCCAAAATGCACCTACTTTTCACTTATTTCATCAGTCTCAAATTAAGTCTTTAATCACCACATTTTTAGTAAAAACTGCGCAGAAAAATGAAATTTTATCGTGAACGAAAGCACGTGCGTACTCCGAAAGAGACTTAAATAGCACTCTTGGGCCTTTTCACTGTATTCTAGGTCAGGAAGTAGAAAACATAGTGCGTAAATTCCGATACAAATTTTCAACTCTTTCGACTATACAAAGGATAAAATATATTTGGTAGTAATAAACGTTTATTTTCTTCTAAAGGCCAAGTAGGGTAATATACGTGTTAAAATATCAAAATAATATTTATTAATTAACATTTATTCACCACTTAAAATTTATTAAGCATTGACTATAACGCTAGTGATAGTAGGCCTATTTGTAGTCTAATTTAATACATAAACGTAACGTAAGGCTCAGCTGAAACACTACTTGGTAAATTTTATTTTACTTTTGGCTACAACTCAATACCATAAAACTTTTATATTAAACTATTTTTGTTGTTATCAAAAATAAATAATAAAAACAAACCTTTCTAGCTAATCAACATGAATATTGAGCATTCAAATTGATTCAACATAAACACGATAGTTCGCCTAAGAGTAATCAAGTGATAGTTTTGTTGGTAAGCGACGATGTATATTGTATATCGTGTATTACAAAAAAAGGACCGTGAAAGCCTTCTCGACAGTGACAAAGGGGATAAGCCTTTTATAGTTAGTGATTTTTGTACACCAGTAATACCAAGCGTGGAACTCGCTCGTATACACGATTCGATTTTAGTACTCATCAGGATCTCTACCAGTCTGCCCTCAAATTGAAATTCTTTTAGGCAGGATTAGAGTAAATTGATCTGTGAGACCTTAAGCGTGATCAAATAAATCAATCGAAAGGGTTTGACCTCCCGAGTCCAAAACTGTAATTAGATCTCAAATCGGTCAAGAGATGACGATGGTATGAAGTAAAAGTTTGTACTTGAAAAAAACTACTCAGAGCCGTTATGCCGCGGCTAATAAAAACAGTGATAGTTTATCTTAAGCCCAAAGCAACCAAAACTGATAGACCTAGACTTGTCACCAAAGTTCACAATATTTCTAGTTTTGTTATTTTCATATAGTGAGCGAAACCCTCGTGTTCTGCATTTTACTTGGACAAGTTTTTATGAAGAAAATATAAGTAATGATGGTTTGCTAGTATTATCCTTGATTCGTAAAGGATGGATGTTAATAACGATCTAAAGTGGTATATATTACATTTTCATGAATATAGAGAAATGTGATAGATTTCCTCTGACATGTTATATCCTTACCTGTGTCATATCCAAGATGTCATGCGTTAGCTTGTGCCGACCGAATATATATATATATACACACACAGATATTTATCTATTTACTAGCCCAATGTTGTTGTTGTTTGTTATTAAGCACAAAGCTACACAAAGGTTTATCTGTGCTCTGCCCATCATAAGCTTAAGGCCTTATACGCTAAAATCGGGATTCGATACCTGTGGTGGGCATAGTATAGATAGCCCATTGTGTAGTTTTGCGCTCAAAACAAAATTTACTTATTCATAAATCTGATAGCACGTATAAACTCATATGGTGATGATAGAGGCACTTATTACATCATATTTCATTGTAGTGGCCCGGTACAACAGTGTGATAAGCATATGATCTGTATGTGTTGTGAGTGTGATAGGTTTGAAATAAACCGTTGCTTAATGTACTCTGCTCAGATCTAGAATGGATCTACTGTAATTTCCATGTAATCAGTTCCGTCAGAATCCTAGTTCCGATCAGCTGCAGCAAGTACCTGCATGATAGGTTTGAAATAAACCGTTGCTTAATGTACTCTGCTCAGATCTAGAATGGATCTACTGTAATTTCCATGTAATCAGTTCCGTCAGAATCCTAGTTCCGATCAGCTGCAGCAAGTACCTGCAGTTTGTGTGGTGATGGAAGGTACAGAGATGGTTCCTGGTTACGGCGGATGTCTAAGCACCATCAACCTCGTGTAACATGAATAGGACATCCTCTGGACTTGCCCTTCAGTGATGTTTGCAGTACCAGCCATACATTGGATAAACAACTGATGATGTGTCAAAAGAAATCCATAGGGAATATAACTTCAGAGTTGTGAGAAACCAAGTCGTCTGTGGAGCCGAAACTTCTCACAAACTTATGTCTCCAAATGCAACACATTCTCTATAAGTATCAATTATTAATTAAATAACTAATTTTATTTTAGTATAGTAATGCTGGTTTGCCAGTATTATTCTTGATTCACAACGCTTAGTTGTTAATAATGATCTGGAGTCATCCATATTAGATTTGGATGAAAACTTGCGTTAATATAGAGAGATATGATAGATTGCTTATGATATGTTAAATTATTACGTGTATGCATCAGCTAACTTCAATTTTAAGAATGTGGAAGTCGGACGTGGGCTAATGGATAGGATGGCAACCTGTGAGTCCACAAGATCACGCCCTGCACTTTGGGTCTGTGATTGCGTTACAAGAGTGATAGTGAAATTCCATAATGAATATCAATAATATGGTCAATTACAAATTACTAATACCATCTTCATATGGTGTATCTTTGTACTTCGTATCAATCATTTATTATTTACGACTATATAAGATCTGTGCAACTTACTTTCATTGTTTGAAAACAAAGATCTAGCGACCCATTCTTCCAAATGAAAAAATTGCTCTGTGTGTTTCACTGTACATCCAGCCACTGTGTTTGCTAGTTTTCTCTTTTTGTTTCCTGTTTTATATTATTTACAATATGAGAAGTCTATAAAAGATATTTCTCCAGTTACTAAAATATTATTATTTATGTTCTTTATAAAAAGATTCTAAGATATATTGAATGAAGACAAATGAGAATATGTTCTCTGTCATATTTAGTGCTAACAAATTCTTTCGCTAACACCAGGCTCATTAGGCCGGCTGTGTTAGACAGACATATTACTTATGCTATTGTGTCTATGATACATTAGAATTTACTTCAAGCATTATCTATACATAAAAGATATCTAAAAAAACATTAATCTGTTTGCTTCCTTTACCAAATTATAAAATAACTCATTTTTGGGTAAAGGACAAAATGACGGCCATAATGGTAACTGTCAGGTCAAACCTGGAAAACGATCTATCAAATAATGGTATTTTTACTGTAATACAAGTCATGCTATTTCAGGTTCTTAACTAACCATGACTTAATTTATAATGCTTCATGTTTATTGTTAGTAAGTTTGTGTCGTATCCGTTAAAATTGGCCATGCTGATGAGCTATGACGTGTCAACAATATATGTGCGTAGTTGTTTAAGAATAAGGTATATCATCAGATTCACCATCCACTACCGCACAAACGATATATCACAATTACGATTAGTTAGTTTTTAAATTTATATAAAGGTAAAACTTCATCAGTTAATAAAAAATACACTAATATTGACGCAAACACTGATAGCCCATATCACTAGCTCAAAGATAGGTGTGACCAGAAACGGTTAACCAAATAACAGCTGACGTACAATCGATGAACAGTAAGAGTGTATCATTCACCATTATTAAATGTATTGTGAAAACCTATTACATTTGTTAACCATCTTTCATTTTATAAGAAGGGGATCTCGAGAGTTCTACTGTCGGACGATTTAGTATCAATGAAACAAGACTGAACTATTAAAGTTGAAC
>NW_013668980.1:38314-43227 GCF_000517525.1 Limulus polyphemus
AAAAGCTATCTTCAAGTTTTGTACACCAAAAAAACTTTTAAGAACATAACACTTGACACAACCATAGCTTTAAAAAATCTGTATGCTTGAAAAACATTCTCAACGAGGTCGTCCATCTTGTGTCATTTCATTAATATCCTCTAAGCCTGTGAATCATTTAGTTATCCATTTGAAAACGAATATTAATATCTCAAACACTTTCACATCAACTTACATGTACGTCATAAACTACTTTGTATAGGCTATTAATATCTCAAACACTTTCACATCAACTTACATATATGTCATAAACTACTTTGTATAGGCTATTCCCCCCCCCCCCAGCGGCACGTCTACGGACTCATAACGCTAGAAACTGAGTTTTGATGCCCGTTGTGGGCAGAGCACAAATAGCCCATTGTGTAGCTTTGTGCTTAATTACAAGCAAACAATCGCTACAAAGTGAAAGTGAAGCAACAAGACACTTAAAACTCTGCGTCAGAAGTCTGTCTTCTATGTACGTAATAATGTTGAAAACAACGTGATGTGTCCACGTGGTACTTTGTTTGTTAGTCATTAAAATAGAATTGATTTCAGTCCATTTAAAGTTTGATTGCTAATTTGCTAAATGTAAGTGAAATTCTAAAATATTGCTGTAACGTTGTTCTTTTCCTAGCCAGTTCTTTTCAATCATTCAGAGAAAGTAATTCGAAGTCCAGTTCACGTAAACTATAACAAATAAATTTATTTCCCCATCTAACGTTTCTAAAAGCTTGAACACTTATACGCTGTCGTAAATTGTTGTAGGCTTACGTCTCAAATGACGCTAGCTATCGTAAAGCAAATCAACTTATTTGTACCAAGGGAACTCAAAAAGCGCGATAGCAAACACAGATCTAAATACTTCATGAAAATATACGGACTAATTCATCTTTATATCTTGAAATAACTTATATACCTTGAAAATAAATTGCTATCTTCTTCAAATAATGTTACACTCTTCGCAACTATCTCGCATTTATAATCTAGTTTCGAATATACTAGTTTAAACTTGACATCACATCCTTTCTAGGCATTCTAGGCTTATTTTATTAAACGTCATCATTAAGACCCATTATGCCTATATGGAAATTATCATTCACGTAAACAACTTCACAGAGCTATATTTCTAATAACCAGTGAAACAAACTATTGTGAAACCTAATTAGAACTCAGACCTGCAAAATAAACAACAATTTAATTAGCAAGTTGCTCGTCTAGTGTTTCAGTATGTTATTTTTGATATCACTGGCTGAGATCCTTTAAGCTAGCAAACAAGAGTCATACCTACATCTATGTAGGTTGTAGTGAATGCCCACAAAGAAAAAAACATCCTCCCAGGGGTTAAAACGTTTTGATTATTTTACCTTCCTTGTGATTTGGATATATAATGAGACATTTATTATACTGTCTTATGATAGTACTCACTGCATACATATTCAATATGTATGAAAGCCAACAGTCGGTTTATCCGAATTTCGTGAGATACAAGAGCCCAATTCCTCTTTTTCTCCTATAATACTTCCTCTTTTGATTGCCCGTTCCCATTTTAATTGAATTTAATCGCTAACTTAGGCGTAAATAGCTCCTAAATTTCGGCACTTTTTCTGCTGGCTAAAAGTTTGTAGAGGAGGGAATTCCCAGGACCATATCAGGCATAGCGTTATGTATGTGACACCACATCATCCATATCATTATGACGTCAAGCTAGGTAGGACCCGAATAGGAAAGCCGGGAAGACTCCTTTGAAAAATAAATCGAAATTAGCCTAAATCTATGCTTGGGAATTGTTACGAAAAAGCCTTTCTTAAAACAGACTGAAGATACCAATTATATTTAGGGAAGATAACGACTTTTCCTCAGAAAAACAGGTGTGTATGCAATCACATGGTCATCATATGTTTCAATCTTTTATCCAAAGGCACCAATATGTAGCATGTTTACATTCTTTAGATAAAGTAGATATTGTCCATGATAGGCTTTGGTTTCACGAAGCTAGAAGGCCTATTATTTTTCTTATGTCCGTTTACAGGCGCAAAGTTGCAAATACATATTGGAAGATTCAAATTTGGTAGGCTTTGGTTTCTCGTCATTTTGGACGTGCTTTTATACTAGTATTTATATAATTGGTAAAGATGCTATACAGAAATATTGATACAGTTAGAAAATTAATATGCTGTTTAAATTGAAGTGCTTAGCTGAGTTAATATATGTGTTTGTGAAATATGAAATGTATATTGTAGTCGGCATTTGTAGCGGTTTTCAGTTAACTATATAAATTTATTGCTTTTAAGTGCTATAAACTGTGAATACTAGATGTAATGTTCTGGCTGTAAACTGATGTTGTTTTATTCGATGGCCAATAACCAGCAAAAGCAGCTGTTCACACAGAGCGGAAATTACCATAACACTGCAGGTTTATATTGAAAGCTTATACAGAAGAATAAGGGTTCAAAGTTTCGCGCCTCGTTTATATAAAAATGCACTCCTCACTTTGGATTCAATGGATGCGTTATAAGAGTACGATCAAACCCCACTATTCGGTAAAACACGAGTAGTTGAAGAGTTGGCGGCGGGGCTGTTAGCTCTGTCTTCGCTCTAGTATATCAGTTCAAAATTAGTGACGGCTAGCGAGATAGCCCTTGAGTAGCCTTGCACGAATACCAAAAACAATATACAAATGGCCAAATAGACTTACGAATAAACATAAATATTTTATTTAAGTATTTATCTCTCAGATGAACACTTGCACAACGCATAACATGGTTATAATTAGTATTTTATGCCTCTTACAAATCGCTTTTTAGTCGGGTTTTCAGGAAGTAATTTTAGCAACTAATAATCTAATTTGTGGAAGTGCGCGTGTCTTCCGGTTTTCTTTAAACTCCCGGTATAAGCCGTTGTTTGTGTACGATCTATACATAAACGTTCTTAGCAGAATAAACGTGTCGTATGCTCGTACTTTGTGGTTGTACATAATGTCATAGGCTCCTGCATTAAAAAAATGTTTTATCTACGTTTTAACTGAACTCTCCATTATAATATAACAAGTGTATAGTGAGTTATTAAAGAAAAGTGAGTATTCGTCGTTTAGTGATATTTGACAAGTCACCATGACCAAGTATATGTAAACATACCCTGTTGCAGGCTAAGAACAAATACCGTAGTAACTTACCTACGTTCCCGTAAGCTAGTTGTTCTGACATTTGCTAAGAGTTCCAGTATTCAGAGATTTCTGGACGTTATTCTATGCCATGAGTTCGGCTTACCATCGTTGGTCTAACACTTATTTTTGTCTTAGATGATGTGTGATATTTATTATACCATGTATTTTAAATCTATAAAATGTGTGTGTGTATATATATAGACACATACACAGATATATACATACATATGTATAAACTAGTTTCAGTTTTAAGGTCGAAAGTGGTGTAATGGTTAGCGTATCGGACCGTGAGACCGAGGGTCCACAAAATCGTGATCCGCACTTTGGGCTCGTGAGTACATTATAAGAGTAACAGTCAAATCCTACTATTACATTAGAATAGCCAAAGAGTTGGCGGCGGATATTGTTTACTATCTTCTTTTCCTCCACATAACATAGCAATCGTATCGTATGCTTGTAGTCTGTAGTTTTTACATAATTCCTTAGTCTTCGACATTTAAAGACAATAAAAATGTGGTACATTAATATCTGAACTTACCATTAAAATATAAAAAGTGTATAGTGAGTTGTTAAAGAAATGTGGGTGTTCTTCGTTTAGTGATATTACTATTTTACTGGTCAGCTTTGCATGAATATCTGAAACAAAGTAAACATGAACATGGAAAGGCCTGTTTTTACCTAGAAAGTTTAGTTTACGTTTCTGAAAAGAAAGCCTATGTTTTGCGACTGTTCGGTAGGAAATAACTTTTGACCACAGAATATTAAAGTGTCAACTCTAGTCAACAGAGTACCACCAAATGATAGATAAGAGTATAGATTTACATATTCTTCGAAAGAACATCAAACATAACTCAGAAATGTTCGATAATTTCATAACGACATTTTTGGACATTCATAACTGCGTTCACGTGCATACACTGTTAACAATTTCTTACCGTAATGCTGACCTATTATTGTGACTTAAGTACAGTTGATAAAAAACAAACACTTTACCATCTTACTCCGTGCAGTTTACACCGAAACAGTTGTTCAAGCAGTTTGCTAATATGATGTCTCAACGGCTGTGCTATATCCATCGTAGCTCAGCCTGCCCAAAGAGCCCTGATATTGGGCAAAAGAACTCGTCGGTACTAGATATATTGGGTACAGTGTGTATGTTTGAAATATCATTATATATCCTTCTTTACTTTTACTCATATGTTCTCATAATTTTAAACTTAGTATTAAGACGTATCACAGCAGTATTTTTAACACAAAGTTTAAAGATATTAAATCGTCAATAGACAGACTTATGCGGCACTGACATGGATCTCCAACCACATACCTATATAGTGAATTTTTGTATTCTTGAGCACACAAAAAATCAAAAGTTTATTTAGAATCTGCACATATTCAAAGACCACTTAAAATCATCATTTTTGTTCGCTATTGAAGTAAAATTATTGCGTGTAATGCTTTAGGCACGATCTTAGAAAGATGTATATACTCTTCACCATCTTTCGTACACGTAGGTCTGACGGTATAGATATAAAATCATTTGTGTGTGTACATTTATTCAGTACCATTGAGATACTAATAGCCTATACAAAGTAGTTTATGACGTACATGTAAGTTGATGTGAACGTGTGTAAAAGTGTTTGAGATAGTAATAGCCTATACAAAGTAGTTTATGACATACATGTAAGTTGATGTGAAAGTGCTTGAGATATTCCTGTAGCGATTGAATCAA